>NC_080710.1:10223279-10253279 GCF_019097595.1 Hemibagrus wyckioides | reverse complement strand
ACCTACCTAAACACTGCTGCAGACCAATTACATCACTTCATGTTAACAGTATTCCATAATGCCTGTGGTCTCTTTCAGCAGGATAATGCTCTCTGCTACACTGCAGAAACTGCTCAGGAATGGTTGAAGAACATGACAACGAGTTCAAGGTGTTGATTTGATCCCTAAATTCCTGATTTCAATCTGACTGAGAATCTGTGGGATGTGCCGGACAAACAAGTCTGATCCGTAAAGGCTCCACCTCACAACTTAACAGGATTTAAAGGATTTGCTGCTAAAGTCCAGGTGTCAGATACCACAGCACATCTTCAGAGATCTCCCTGCCTCGATGAATCAGAGCTGTTTTATTAAAAATGGGGAAACTACACTATATACAGGAGGTGGTTTTAATGTTATGGCTCATTGATGTATACTCAGAATACGATTCAAGATATGACTATACGTTGATACGTATACTATATATAAAGATACGTTACTATATTTTCAAGGCTGCTCAATTACTCATATAGGAGTGCTGGCTTTGGAGTTTGACTACAATGTCGCTGAGCTCAGCTAAAGCTAGATAATTGCCTAACAGTAGATATATATCTGTGTTTACTTACTCAGGTTCGTTAACACACAGATTCCAGTTTTATCTGCCTGCCTTTTATTGCTTCGGGCCAGTGTTTATTTATCATCAAGTTCTAATGTGTTTTAAAGAGTCGCTCGGTTAATGCAGGAAATGTGCAGGTTAACTCTGATTCACTTCAGAAATGATGCTTTAAACTTTCCAAGCAATTAAAAAAGTCATTATTTAAATCATATCTAAAATAGTAGCATCTTAAATATAAGCTGAAAAATTGTTGACACCACGAGAGAGATAAAAGAAAAATTTCTTGTAGCTTTTATTTACTATGTCAGATTATCAGAGGGTCAGAAGCTTACATTTGAGCCTCCGTTCTGAGACACACTTTTTCAGTTCAAGGCCACTTCTATAATCTGGCTCTGTTGGCATGAAGGCATTCTGTTAAAGCTTTGGCAAGATGACCGATCTGCTGGAAGAGCCAATAGCGACCAAGAATTTAAAAAAAGTAAATACCATAATATACCAGATTATACAACGATCAAGCATAGCATTATGACCACTGAGAGTTGATGTAAATAACACTGATTATCTCCTCATCATGGCACCTGTTAGTGGGTGGGATATATTAGGCAGCAAGTGAACATTTTGTCCTCAACAGTTGATGTGTTAGAAACAGGAAAAATGGGCAAATTGTGATGGCTAGACGACTGGATCAGAGCATCTCCAAAACTGCAACTCTTGTGGGGTGTTCCCGGTCTGCAGTGGTCAGTATCTATCAAAAGTGATCCAAAGAAGGAACAGTGGTGAACCGGAGACAGGATCATGGGTAGCCAAGGCTCACTGATGCATGTGGAGAGCGAAGGCTGGCCCGTGTGATCCGATCCAGCAGACGAGCTACCGTTGCTCAAATTGCTGAAGAAGTTAATGCTGGTTCTGATAGAAAGGTGTCAGAATACACAGGGCATGAGACGGGTCAGGGCTGTTTTGGCAGGAAAGGAGGGACCAACACAATATTAGACAGGTGGTCATAATGTTATGCCTGGTCAGTGTTCATAAAGCCACAACACAGAGAATATAAAGACTTCTTCGGATGGTTAACAGCTTCTACTTGAAATCTGGGTTCACTCAGTGGGACAATTTTTTTCCCCCAAAGCGTGCACGCACTCACATGCACATATTAATCAGGCAGATTAACTGAAGCAGACAAACACGTGCGCTAATCATCACTGCATGTAAAACACTTTCATACACACTCTAACAAACCCCATTAACAGGCTGCTTTGAGTGTGCAGTGCAAATGCAGCTTCAGAGCTTCAGCACTGTACTGGATGTGTGTAATCACTGAGTGCCAGAGCCAAAGATAGAATGCGTGTGTCTGCGTCTGTGTGTGTGTGTGTGTGTGTGTGTGTGTGTGTGTGTGTGTGTGTGTGGGGATGAGTAGTATTCACAGAGGCCCTTATTTACGATGGTTCCAAATAAAGTATGCAACAGGAGAAATGTTCAAAAAAGGTGATTCACAAAGACTAATTGTGTAAATTACATCATGAGGGAGGAAGCAGTAAATAAATGGGGTTTTTGAGTGTATTCATGTCATACTCTAACTAAAGCTGGAAAGATGTTCAAAATATAATAATATATATGCAAAATAAAAGTTTAGGTAAAACACAAATTGATAAATACCAATAACAGTGGTCATATATGCATGTGTAAATGATGCTGTTATTTTTGGTGTGAACATGAGGCTCTAAATTACAATAATAATATATGTTTTAATATTTTTTAAACTAACTTCAACATTTTGAGGTACTGAGGTAATAATCTTGAATCATGTTCTCACTATTAACACTGAGTGAGTCAGAGCCAGAGCAGATGAATAGATGAATGACTGACAGAGAGAATGTGTGCTTAAGTGGTTATAAGCAATATGACTGTCTGTTGTTGCTGAAGGAGATGGAGGAGGAAGCATGTGGCTAGGGACAAAGGACAGAGAGAGAGAGAGAGAGAGAGAGAGAGAGAGAAGATGAAGAAAATAGAGGCATCATCGCTCTGCCCTCTAGCTTCCCCAGCTGTTGTTCTTTCTCTCTTCCACCCCTTTTTTCACTTCATCTGCCCTCTCCCCACTACCCTTCTCCGGTCTCGCTCCCTTGCGCTGGCTTTCCGATGCTCTTGCTCTCTTTCTCCGTCCTCATCTCCTCCACATTCTTTCTGTGACTCAGTGAAACAGGTCAAGTGTTACAGAATTTCCCCTGCAGCGCGACCTGGCAAATATAAGACCGACTCTCTCTTATATAAACACACACACAGAGCGAGAGAGAGAGAGAGAGAGAGAGAGAGAGAGAGCGCGACTCAGGACGAGTGCATGGCCTCTCACTCTGGCAAACGACATTAAATACCGTTTCAGTAGCATTCCACAGAAATCAGAAAACGCTCCCTGAACCATGTAATCATATCTCTGAACTTGTCATGGAAAATTTGTGCTTTTGCTGTTTGTGTGTGTGTTTGTGTGAATGCATTATTGACGCAGGCATGGAGTAGTGCAGAGTTAATATAACAGCATGCTGTGGTAAGCTCGTTGATGACTGAAAGCTACAGAGAGGCAAATCAATGCGGCTGATGTTTTAGCAATATTCTGCAACTGCGAGTTGGTGAGTTGTTTTTGCGCTGAGGTGCGAAGGAGGCACAGAACCAGCGCAAACGCCAGGCGAGATCCGGGATCCTGGGCTTGATCTTTCTGCTCCCTGGTCTGTGTTCGAGTTAGCTGAGCAAAAAATAACGAGCACCATAAAAGGCGGAACGCTAGAAAGAAAGACAGGAGGAAGAAGAAGAGAGGAGTAGAAAGATGTGTGCGCTCTGCTGGGCTGTCAGACAGATTACTTCACTCTTTCCCCACACTCGTTCATCCACATCCTTTCATCACTCCTGTAGCTATAGCAGCAGAAGGAAGAGCGAGGGAGGAGGGGGGAAGGGTGGACGAGGAGTGTAGGAGTGGTGGAAGAGGAGTGAAGAAAGGGCATGCTGGGAGAAAAAAAGATTCTTCAAGTCTTCTGCCAAATAAACCATTTATTGCATGTGGGAGCATCGGGGCTGGCGCTATGACATCACCGCAATAAATCACGCCATGGTATGGCTTTTTTTGGAAAGGAACATTCACGAAAAGGATAAACAATAATTAACTCTTATTATCTATCTAAATACTATACAATATCGAGTAACACTGTAACTGAAAGTAACAGGTAAGGTACAGACAGTCACTGACCACTTTATTAGGAACACTCATGCGCTAATCTAATCAGCCAATCACGTGGCAGCAGGACAGTGCATAAAATCATGCAGATACAGGTCAAGAGCTTCACATAATGTTCACATCAAACATCAGGATGAAGAAAAAGTCTGATCTCTGTGACCTTAACCATGGTATGGATGTTGGTACCTGATGACCTGAGGTTTTTGAGGTTTTGAAGAACTGTTGATCTTCTGGGATTTTTTTTTTTTTTTTACATGTTTGTGATGCAACTTGTATGAATTGATGAAATTACTAGCATGGCATTCTCCATTTTAACTCTTACCAGTGAAGACACATATGTAATTACTTTCTGTACACACGTTTAATGCTGATGAATTGAAGAAGGCTTTGGCTGAAACACAACGCATCTCAGCCAAAATCTGCAGAAACTCTGCCCAAATTCGAAAGAACTCCTCTGAATATCGCTTGATTTTGCAATATATATAACAAGTTATAACATGTAACAAGTTCGCAAAAGGTTTCTTTGCAAGAAATGTCTCATATCGGAAAAGTAATGAAGTAAGTGTCAGTTTTAATCCCATACCAAAATAATACCATATTCTGTGCATAGCATATGTAGGGCGCTGGTGCCCAAACCCCACCTACTGGATGCAGTGCCAGTCCCAAGCCCGTATGAAATGGGAGGGTTGCATCAGGAAGGGTATCTGGTGGAAAACCTGTGCTAAGTTGTTGTGTGAACCTTACACACGTAGGGAGCAGCTGAAAGATCAACAACAACAACAACAACAACAACTGTGCATAATATATGTAAAACATGAAGAATAGAGTACTCAAGCGTATCCTACCCTTTTTTGGGAGAAAACATGCACCATATGTTCATTACACTCATGACATTACAGCTGAATCTGTTTATATACTTATTGTAAATCTGCTAACATATATTCAGTCCTAATTCTATTACAGCAAGTCAATATCAATTCTATGAGAGCGCCATTAAGGCATTTCAGTAAGTGAGCATGCGGTATTATTGTACTTGAGGGAGCCAGTGATTTTGTATTTATTTCCCTGAGAGGACACAGTCATCTGCTCGCTTTCATCTCATGCTCTGTTTTTGCAGGTGGGCTCACACATGGAGCAGGAACTGGGTTCAGTCAATGCCAATACTTGAGGAGCTTTTTCTAATGCAGCTGCAGAAGCAGGGAAACGAGAGAGAGAGAGAGAGAGAGAGAGAGAGAGAGAGAGAGAGCGCGCAAGAGAGAGAGAATGAAAGAAAGGGAGAGGGGTCAGCTACGTTGGTATACATCCTCGCCTCTGTTAGTGCTCTCTCTCTGTTTTTTTTCTCTGTGTGGCGTTGTGGCAGAAGGCCAATCACGTATCAGCACTGGGGCGATTTCCTACATTGCATCAGACATCCTGGTTGCTTTTTTCTCTGTGGCAGCACCCGGTTCAGAAAGAGGGATCAGGAAAATGAAAAGAGGAAACCAGGGGGTTTCCCTTCTGTGTTCCTAGCTACAATACAGATCAAAAAGAACTGACATTATTTCATTTAAAAAAAAAAACTGTGAAGTGTGTAGGCAGTAGCAGAGATACTTGCAAGAAGTTGAAACTGATCTTCATTTTTTTCCCCATCAAACCTTATACTGCCATGCATTTCCTTCAAGAAGAAGAAAGGAACGGAGATGATACAGCACAGCAGCCCACTGAGCTACCGATGCAAACAGCAACACGGTACTTGATGCTCAACAGTTTGTTTTTTTCATGTCTAATCAGTACACACTTCTTCTATTGTTATTACTGCTTCAGTGCATTTTAACAACCAGTGGTGAGACCAGCTTTTTAAAAATTCATGAACTAAAGCAGTTATCAGTGCAATCAGACTTCTGGACCTTAACGCTGAAATATCCGTCAAGTCTCCCAGTAAAGCGCTGTGCCACTTTTACTCAATTACACTATCCAATTTTTTGGCATAGAGTCTGCCAGGGAAGTCCCTGTGACCGAGCTGTTACTATAGAAACCATAACTGATTCAAACAAGTGCATTAAAACAAGCCTATGCTTTATGTTCCAGTCAATATTAATCCCTACCTTCTGATTTGAGAATTCATATTGTTAGTAATAATAACAAACCCTACCTGATCTAATCGTGCATCACGGTTGCTATGGCTACCTGCCAGTTGAAACAAATACCTTTATGTGCTTCTCACAGACGCCTTAATAAGCCAACCGTGTCCTAAAATGCCAGAGGGTCAGAGGTGATTAGATTCCACAGTAACATGCAATTGATTAGCCATCATTACTGATGCTTCTGCGATCAGACATGTGATCTGTAAAAATCCTCACTGGGACCGGTCGTCTATTCCTCTGTTATCTGTAGATAATGTCTTAACCCAGGCGTCACTACGGGAGACAGCAGAGCTCTGACCAATCTCTCAAGCCGACAAGCCTGGGATAAACCGGTCCCCTGCTGTGTGAGTGTGTCCACCCTACTGTTAGCACAGAGGATGAGGGGAGTGTGTGACATGGCTGGAGGGCCGAAATGCATCGGCGCACCCGCGTTTATCAGCTTTGCTCTGCGTGATTCTTTTTTTTTTTTTTTGTAGAGCACACAAGAGGAAAAAAAATAGGCATGTGGACTAGACAGCCCTGTCTGCGTTCTCTCATTTTGTCTAGTGATTGATCTACACACACACACACACACCCCTGTGCTCATATATTGAGTCACAAAGCACACAGTTGCTGTATTTTTTTTTTTCTAGCAGTGATTAGACTCTCCCCATGACTGACCGTCTTCTGCAGAAACAATGCGTTTTGTCCCCAAAAGCCACAGGGGATAAAATAAATGTGTGCATTGTGGCAGACAAATGGCCTGAGGAAAGCAGTGTGCTGGTGGGCATGCATGTGTGTGTGTGTGTGTGTGAGTGTGTGTGTGTGTTTTAGTCATCCACAAATCATTACTCTGTCCTTTTGCTCATTCTGTTTGTCCTCCCACTCAAACAACTCTGTAAATACACAGCTCTGTAAATGCTCAACTACACCAAGCCCTGTTTTATCCACTGGTGCACTGCTGTCCTCCTGGAACTGATAGACTAATAAACGCATCAATAATACATTCAGCAGAGAGGGGAGAGAGAGAGAGCAGAGAGAGAGAGAGAGAGAGAGAGAGGCAGGCATCTGGTCCTCTCGCCAGGTTGCAATCCAAAGCAATTAGAGCGGGCAGATGGCTAAATGACCACAGAAAAAAAAAAACCTCCAAAAACGACAGCGACATGTACAAGTGTGCCAGGCGCGCCAAGATTCTGACCCCTATCCACTCCAAAAAGCAAGCGAGAGAGTGAGTGAGTGAGTGAGTGAGGGAGAGAGAGAGGGAGGGAGGAGGGGAGAGGGAGGAGGGAGGAGGGAGGGAAAGGACAGAATGTAGGACAGAGCTACTTCTGGAAGAAAAGTCTGTCGTTGTATTAACCATTGCAACAGGGTCACCTGCTAAGGTATTCATACGACTGAAGAAAATGCAAACAGTTGAATACATTGGGTGACAGAAAGAAAAGAAAAAAACAAAACATTGCCATTCCAGGTTTCAGAGCTGAATTTTTCAATGAGAGTGCTTTCTCTAATTTAAACAAAGCAGCCTTTGATAGCGGAGTTCAGTCCCACAGGGATTTAGCTTGTTTCTCTTTAACTGATAACCTCACTCCTACATACACCGATGCCAGAACTAACAAATCCACATTCCTCTGTGCAGTGAGCTATGAGTGCACACCATTGAATATATATATATACACAGGATTTGAAACTGCTTTCTAACCCATTAAACAACTATTGATTATTAGCTAGATGTCTGACCGCAAATGACAAGATCCTAAAATCAATAGATCAAGCAAAAGATCTGCAATAAACAGCGGCTTATAGAAAGTCTACACACCCCAATTTAAACAGGTTATCACGCTAGAAGATTAAACTTTGTCTTCATCTGTAGCTAGCAGTGGCCTGCAGGTGTTGAGCTGAAATAGATTGCTATTTGGAGCTATCCACCATTCCCTCTATCTTGACAAGAGCCTCAGTCCCGGCTGAAGAAAAGCAGAAGCAGTCTCGTGGCATGATGCCGCCACCACCGTGCTTCGTTCTGTAGGTGTACTGTTACACCGATCAGGCATAACATTATGAGCACTGAGAGGTGAAGTGAGTAACACTGATTATCTCCTCATCATGGCACCTGTTAGTGGGTGGGATATATTAGGCAGCAAGTGAACATTTTGTCCTCAAAGTTGATGTGTTAGAAGCAGGACAAATGGACAAGAGTAAGGATTTCAGCAAGATTGACAAGGGCCAAATTGTGATGGCTAGACGACTGGATCAGAGCATCTCCAAAACTGCAGCTCTTGTTGGGTGTTCCCGGCCTGCAGTGGTCTATCAAAAGTGTCCACCATGGAGGCCCCACCTCACAACTTTCAGGACTTAAAGGATCTGCTTCTAAGATCTTGGTGCCAGATACACTATACTGCCAAAAGATTTGGAATGTCTGCCTTTACATGCACATGAATGTAATATGGATTTGGCCCACCCGTTGCAGCTGTAACAGCTTCATCTCTTCTGCAAAGGCTTTCCACAAGGTTTAGGAGTGTGTTTCTGGGAATTTCTAACCATTCCTCTAGAAGCGCATTTGTGAAGTCAGGCACTGATGTTGGAGAAGAAGCCCTGGCTCACAGTCTCCACTCCAATTCATCCCAAAGGTGTTCTATCAGGTTGAGGTCAGGACTCTGAAGTTCCTCCACACCAAACTCACTCATCCATGTCTTTATAGACTTTGCTTTGTGCACTGGTATGCAGTCATGTTAGAACAGGAAGGGGTCATCCCCAAACTGTTCCCCCAAAATTGGGAGCATGAAATTGTCCAAAATGTCTTGGTATGCTGAAGCATTAGGAGCCAAGCCCAAGCCCTGAAAAACAACACCTGAATTCAAAACATTTGGCAATATATTGTACCACAGCACAGCTTCAGGGATCTAGTGGAGTCCATAACTTGGTGCAAAAAGGGTACTGACACAATATTAGGTAGGTGATCATAATGTTATGCCTGATCATGATGTATTTCATAGTTCTACCTCGGTCTCATCAGACACACATGATTAAACATAGGTTAGGATGTTTTTAAGTGAGATTAGAGGTTTTATTTCTTCTTCTGAGTGAACCCTATCCCAAACACAGGCATGTGAAGAATAATGGAGGATGTTGTCACATGCAGAGGTATTTGCCAGATATCCGTGCAGCTTGTTTTCAATATTGCTGAAGTCTCTTAGCGGCCATTCTGATACGTTTTCCTCCATTCTCGAGAAACCTTCTTCCTGTTCTTGGTAATGTCACTGTCATGCCTCATTTTCTCCACCTGTTGAACTTTCTTTCCTGATAATGTGATCTTTTACATGCCTTGTAAGCTCTTTATAGACTCTGGTTTCAGCAGTCAAATGAAATCAAGATGATGTCAAGACAATCCTACTGAAACAGCTGATCTTCATTTCAGCTTAATAAGCTTCACTTCATTGATGGCAGATGTATGAAAATGACTTCTGAACGTTGTTTTGTTTTCCCCCTTCCGCTTTGCTGTTCACTTGAAATCATCACATTAGAGGTAGAAGATGATTTGACGTGCACCATCTTGGTTTCATTGTTCACAGTTAGAAGTAGGGCATGTAGATATTTTATATAAATATTCCCTGTCAGGAAGTGCTTTGAGAAAGCTAAGGGCTCTTAACTGTACAGTTGTGACCAAGGTCAGTAGATTAACCAGAGCCAGTGTCCAACAAGCAGAAAAACTCTACTCGCTTTTGACTGACTTACACCACAGGCTTCTCTCAGTGCTGTAAATATAGCGTACAAGAATCTTTCTAATTAGCGTGCACCGATTGGACGAAAATAAAACGCCACGTAAAGCCGTCATACATACAGTAGAACTCTCTTGCTAACAAAAACATGTCACCCCGGATCAAAACGGAGCCGCTAGACAGACTCGGATAGCATGTTTTGTGTGTGAAAACGCCGCGGCTCGTAGCTAAACGCTGACTGAAGACTTGATGCAAAGTTAAACAATTCCTTACGGAAGTACAGAACAATGACAGTACATGATTTATATATTCATCCCTGCCTGTATCAGATGAGTGAATCCACTTTTTTCAGTTGCTAGGCAACAGATTAGAGTTGATGATTAGCTGGCTAATTGACAGTATGTCTAAATCGTCATACATTCGCATCAAAACACATGGCTCAGCTGTTGCTCTGTGAAGAAATCAGACAGTTATGCCTTCGTACCTGAGGCGCTTGTATCCATGTGATGTAGACTTATTTGTTTCTGTATATAATAATGTGTAATGTGGGAGTGGCTTAAAAACTGACATCACAAGGCCTGGGGTTCAATTTCTACCTCTGCCCTGTGTGCTTCCTATGAGAGGTACACTGGTTTTCTCCCCCAGTACAATGACAAGTTACAGGCAATACTAAACAGGTGCCCCATTCAGGGTGACCCCACCCTTGTGCCCCCTGACTCCCCTGGGGTAGACTCCAGGTATCCTGTGTAGTAGCACAGGGGGTGATTCAGCAAATAGAACCATATAAACAAACCTTCTTAATATCTTCTAATACACAGTTTGTGACAAGTATGTGATCATTTTGTTGATGTTTGTTTTATGAACAATGGTGAGAGAGTGCTTAAAATCCATTTCTTAGCAACGTCAGCCTCTTAGCTCCAGCAAGACATAAGAAAGCAGACTGCAGACTCCAAAGCCTCCCAGTCATTAGGGGGGAAATGGTGGAAATCTCAGCCAGAATGGAGCTGTGCTTGAATGGACTTGTTTCAAATAACTCATCGGAGGCTTTTAGACGCTTGTATTTGGGTTATCTGTGACTGGTGATACACAGGCAGTGCCAAAACACACACACACTCTCCTACATGTGCGCACTCACACACATATACACTCACATACATACGCTCACTCTCTCTCACACACACACATACATACGCTCACTCTCTCACAAACACACACTCTCACACCACATACACTCAAACTCTCACACAAATCCTCACTCTCTCTCACACACCCTCAAACTCTCACACCCTCACACCACATACACTCAAACTCTCACACAAATCCTCACTCTCTCTCACACACCCTCAAACTCTCACACACCCTCACTCTCTCACTCACCCTTACACCACATACACTCAAACTCTCACACACCCTCACTCTCTCACTCACCCTTACACACACCCTCACACCACATACACTCAAACTCTCACACAAATTCTCACTCTCTCACACACACCCTCAAACTCTCTCACACCCCCCTCACTCACACACACACCCTCACTCACTCTCACACACCCTCACTCACTCTCATACACACCCTCACTCACTCTCTTACACACCCTCACTCACTCTCATACACACCCTCACTCACTCCCTCACACACACTCAGTTTTACGGATCAAGAAGCTAATAGAGCAAAAGTGCACAACACACTTGACAGTAAAAACTCCACGTCAATAACAATTTTTTTTTAAAATACTTTAATTACAAACCAAATAATAATAACAATAAAAAAAAAAAACATTAAAAGACTGGCAACCCTAAAATGGAAAAGAAATCGTGACGTGATAGTTTAGTGACGTTGGTAAAGTGTCAGGAAATGTTCGCCAAACAGGGCACAGTAGAATCCTGAATTATTAGAAGCATCGTAGCACAGAAATTCATAACGCAACAATAAAGCACTGCGCGAGCACCGACAAGATGATTCCAAACAAATTAAAAGCTGTTAAAATCAGTCCGAACTGAGGAAAACAAAGCTCCTTCATGCTTCCCGTATGCATGTGGATACATACACACACACACAAACGAAATGTGACATCAACTATTCAACCTTATTTTTCTTCATCACCACACATTCATATTTATAATATTTATACTATGTACAGAGAGACAGGTTTGGTCAGGTGACATTTAAGGCTTTTGAATTCTAATCACACGGGTTTCTCGAACAGAAGTGGACGACGATGGCGTGAAGGACGAAGGGATCAAGAGCTGGGGGAAATTTAACTGATGAGCTAAGAGCCTTGAATTTCATCGCAGGCTCCTAGTTCCGAGGTTACACACCTCTCCTCTTCCTTAATATTCTCCGAGTGTTCCGTCCTTAGCTGCTTCGCTTCTCGAGGAGGCTGAGCACCGCAAGGTCAGTGCATTCTCCGCTTATTAGCAGCGGCCGCGCTAAAGCCTACGGCGCCAACGGCAGCGCAGATTCCCTTCGGCCTCATTCATGATGAGAGAAGTGAATCTGATCCTGCTGTGGACGCGAGAAAACTACTTTACCCAGCATGCCTTGCTCTGGGCTCAGTGATGGACGCTTGTGTAGATTCAAGGGCAGTGAGGTTGGTGATAATTTACAGGTCTGTGTATGTGATGCCTGGTTTAAATTACACTCTGTGTGTGTGTGTGTGTGTGTGTGTGTCCAAGACCCTGGAGGAAAGTACTACTCTCAAGTCAGACACAGTTTAACATGTTGACTCACGCACACACACACACACACACACACACACACACACACAGAATCAGGTGGACAGCTGGCTCTCTATATGTGTGTGCGTGTGTGTGTGTGCGCGTGTGTGAACGAGGCTGCATTACTTACTAAAATAGGTCTCTATAGGTGTGTGAGACTCTTCACCACTCACTAAAAATAGGTGTCTACAGTACAGTGTGTGTGTGTGTGTGTGAGAAAACACTGTCTATCGATATAGCTCTTGAAGAGATAAAACTTTTCTTCTTTAAAATTTAGTGTGACCCGAGACACCTAATGAGCAGTGTTTCATCTATTCTTCTATTTACAACAGATGTGTTGAACTTCATCATGTCATCATCATCATCATTTAAGAAAAATAAATTGTGTACATATGTTGTGGACACCTTACACCAAAAATATATATATGTATATATTTATACGCGTGTATATACACACACACACACACACACAAACACAGTCACTCTGAACGATTAAATTCATCACACTTTATCTCTCCCCCTCTCTATGAATAGCGGCCGCCTTCGGAGCAAGTGACAAAAACAGTGATAGATGAAAAGAAGGGATTAGAAGAAGGTGGGGGGGGGGAATCGGGAAAAGCCAAGTGTGAGAGAAGAGATATATTTAACCGTGCGGCCATGGCAACCGATTAGGACGTGAGCGTTTATAAATATGGAGTTGATTAATTAGCTTTGTACAATTAGAGATTAGAGCTCAATGTAGCGGCGATGATGATTTTCTCCGTTAATTACATCGTCTGTATGCGCCGAGACGGAAGGTCGAGGCTTGGTGTGCGTGGGGTTTTATTAAGCGCCGGGTCACTGGTTGGAAAGGGAAGCGGCTCGGGGTGACTGATCGAGTGCGTATGCATCGGATGGCTGCGTTCATGTGATTCGCGGGGTCGATTAGAGACTCCTAAATAAAACACTTGTGATTAACGCTGAGCGCTTGAGCCATGTAAATGGAGTGAATAGACTACAGGTGAATGACTGGGGACCTTATTTAAAGAGTGATTTAGGCAGTGATCAGAAACTCTCACAGACACCAGCGGTTACACGTATGAGCTGTGAGGTCACGTGTCCAGAAATGTGCAGCGGAGGCTGGATGTCCGGCTACACAATCTACAAGATAAACAAGTGAGATTAATAGACTGCAATTAACACGATATGTAATGTGATTTGTCTGAATTAGGGATGTGCAGATAATCGATTTAATCTCTATATATTACACACACACACACAACACTGTAAAACCTCTGATCAGGAAGAGGCTGCTTATTTTTTTTTTATTTAATTTTTTTTTTTTTTTCTTGTATGTGCTCCTTGTTCTTATGACTCGATTTATCCTCATCATAACGGTTCCTCATATTAGGGATCATGTTAAAGCATGCATCCTTCTGGAGGGTTAAAAAATGCGATAGGATCTGGTGAGAAAACTTGCGATAAAGGGTTTGAAAGGGTGATAAATTTATTATGACGCTTTGATCAATTTAATAAGGGCACAAAAGACTTGATATTAAGCGGCGCATTCATACCGTGTATCAAAAACCCTTGTGATGTTTTAAAACAGCCATTTGCTGACTAGAGTCTTAATTGTTGCTTTCCTTCATCTAATGCGTCTAAGTGAGGTTGGCAAAGTGAAGACTTTGATGTGTGTCCAATCATGTGAGAAGCGCTGCTTATAACAAAACACTTGAGCAGGGGAGTCTGTCCAGAGTCCAGCCTCTGATCGTCTAGTGGACAGCAGAGAGAGAGAGAGAGAGAGAGAGAGAGAGAGGGAGAGAGGGAGAGGGCCAGAGACACCTAGAAGCTAGGGAAAAGGAATAGAGAGAATAGCAAGGTCACAGCAAGAGACTATCGGACTTGCCCCACAGGCCCATGGCGGAATTAAAAGGAAAAAAGAATAATAAAAATATATCATTCTGACAAAATCCTGATTAGACACATCCACTAAAACACAGTGCGGATTCAAACATAGCCTTGATCAGTGTGTGTGTGTGTGTGTGTGTGTGTGTGTGTGTGTATGCATGTGTGTGTGTGAGTGTGTGTCTGAGAGAGAGAGAGAATGTGTGTGTGTGTGAGAGAGTGAGAGTGTGTGTGTGTGTGTGTGTGTGTGTGTGTGAGAGAGAGAGAGAGTGAGAGTGTGTGTGTGTGTGTGTGTATGAGAGAGCGAGAGTGTGTGTGTGTGTGTGTGTGTGAGAGAGAGCGAGAGTGAGAGTGTGTGCATGTGTGTTTTGGATAATGATGTGTGCACATTTAAAGTCTCCCATTTCTCTCCGACATTGTCTCCATGACAACCATTTCTGTAAATAGGAAGTACTGTATAAACCTCTTATTTATGTTTCTGCTATGTGTCCACCCCCCCCCATCCTGTATCTGCCCCATATTCGTTTTTTCCATCCATCCATCCATCCATCTCTGTCTGTCTCTCTGGTGTGTTTTTCAATAATAATATTTAAGAAATAAAATGAATAATCTTAAAATTGAAAGGAAAAAAAATCCTTTGGGAGCAGGCCCACTCTAGTCTTCGTTCCACTGGTCTTGTGCTCTCTCTATCTCTCCTTCTTTCCTTCCCTCCTTCTCCCCGTCTTCCGCTCTCAGACGTAGACAGCGGTCCGGGAAATGATGGAACCATCTCTCTGTGACTCCATGTCATCGTCGAGGTAGGCAGGGGTGGGGTCCTCGTCGTGTGGGCGGAGCTGCAGGATTGGCCCGCTACCGCTGAACTGATCGTAGCGCTCGTCCTCATCCTCCAGCTCATCAAACTTCCTGCGCTCGGCCTCGTCCAGCTCGCTGCTCAGCAGAATGTCCTGCGCCGTGGGGGTGTTCTCCACCAAAGCCACGCCCCCCTGGTGCAGCCCGATGTTCCCGGGTTTCTCCGACAGCCCCACGTCTCCCTTGTAGATGGGTGCGTTATTGTTGCCGTGGTTGCCTGTGCCGTTCTTGCTGCCTGACGAGCCGAAGAGACGTGCCACTGAGTCATAGGGGGCGGAGTTCCCCTTGCTGTTGCCTCGGTAACCTTGCTGTTGCCGGCGGCTGCGGGTTATCAAGACTGCAATGAGGGCGCCGACCAATAGGAGGGCCAGCAAGCTGCCGATGACTGCGCCTGCTACCACACCCGCATTGGAGGGAGGCATGGGTGCTTCTAAAGGAGGAGAGAAAGAAGAAGAGAGCAGAGCAGAGCAGAGTTAGGGAAAAAAAAGGGATGAGAAAAGGAAGAAAGGGTGAGAGATATGGTGAGGGTTTAGGGTGGGGGGGACAGTGATTTCCAGATGCTTAATTTCAGTTTCTCACACTGCAGAGCCACATGACTGTGTGTGTGTGTGTGTGTGTGTGTGTGTGTGCGTGTGCGCATGCGTGTGTGTGTGTGTGTGTGTGTGTGTGTGTGTGCGTGTGCGCGTGCGTGTGTGTGTGTGTGTGTGTGCGTGTTACCTCAGAGGGATTGTTCTCTATAAGGCCAGTTTATTGCTTTCACATTCTAAAAGCATGGAACAGAGCAGTGAGAGAAGATCACAGCCATGCAGCACTATAACACACCAGAGGACAGACGGATGGACAAATTGGATTGATGGAAAGTTGGATGGATGGACGGATGGATAGATAGGAAGATAGATGGATGGATGGATGAAGGGCAGGGGAAAGGAGGAGCTAACTGACAATGTGAGATAGCACACAGACAAGTCAGTCTTGCAGACACAAATATAGAATGACGCACAGCTTTTCCCTCACATCCCAATACCCCAGAGGGGGTGTGTGTGTGTGTGTGTGTGTGTATGGAAGGTGTGTGAGGGTGTGGTCAAGCTCTAACATGTCTAACCTTACAAGAAAAAAAAATAAAAGCAAGCAATAAAGGCTTAGAGAAATTCTCCTACAGAGCTGAGACAGCTTACCAGTGTGTGTATGAGAGAAATCAGTGTATGTGTGCGCGCGTGTGTGTGCACGTGTGTGTGTGTGAGTGAGTGTGTGAGAGAGAGAGAGCGAGAGAGAGCAAGAGAGAGAGAGAGAGATCAGTGTGGGTGAGTGTGCGAGTGTAGAAGCCCTAGTCACTTGACAGGAATGTCTAAGCAAGACGTGTAAATCCACCTCCCCTCTCTCTCATGCTGTTCTTCCTGCTCTTCTCTCTCTCTCTCTCTCTCTCTCTCTCTCTCTCTCTCTCTCTCTCTCTGCGTCTTTCTAGCCGCTCTCCTTGCTGTCGTCCCTGCAGAATAACACTGTCCTAAAAGCATGGCTAAAACGGGAGTTTTGCTTTGCACTGTCCCTTGGTACAAACACTCAGACGCAAGAACACCCCGTCTCTCACATCCCATCACCCCCCCACTCTCTCTCTCTCTCTCGCCTCAAATCAACACGCACTCACACACACAACGACAAACACACACCTGTTATCAGCACAAAGCTTCAGAACTGGCAGCATGTAGGTGATTATTTCTCCCCGAGTTCGTTTCTTTTTTACGCCTCATCAACTACTCCTTTTTCCGTGTACCTCACACAACCTCCGACACGCTTCCCAGCCAGACCAAACAGTTCCAGCGTCTCGGGTATTTTGGTTTAGAAACTGCATGAGCATCAGGGAGGGAGGTCGGGGTTGGTAGTTGGTTCACCCTGAAGGGATCTTTAATACACTTTTCGCAGACTGCATATCGATTAAAGGGAAAACGCAATCTATAGTACAGCCTGAGGCCATTTTTTGGCACGAAAAGAAAAAAAAAAAAGGATTTTCTTCAATTGGCCACTGGTTCAGAGTTAAAGATTGTAGCTGGATGGTTTTTGATAGCTGTTGGCACAAAGAGTGGCGCTAAGTGCGTGTTGCTAATTGGTTATGCATAATGCATCGCAAACAAACACCGCTAAATGTACATATGGTTTGTTGAGGTTTGTTCAGTCAATAGTGTATGATTATTTCATTTGACTGAACACACAACAAGCACTGATATCAAGATGGCTCTCTCACACTCGCCTGAAATCCAGGACCGGCTTCATGTCCGACTCGATCCGTCCGACATAAAGAGCTCTAAATCCGCTCTTTTTTTTTTTATATTCACGCTATCTGGCGTCTTCCCCTTTTAATCCAGTTCCTCTTCCTCAGTTCCTCAGGGAGTTTTCACTCACCACAGGTCACTTCATTTTTTCTTTAATTTATGATCTGTAAATAAATCTGACTTTGTATAGTCCTGTAAAGCTGCTTTGTAACGCTCTCCAGTGTTAAAAACATTATACAGATAAAATGGAATTGAATCCTTTATTAAACATGCGCTCGTTCATGGTCTGAGCTGCTTTACAGATGATGTCACTGTCAACCTAATGTCTATCCATGATGTGGGAATACGCCTCGGATGAGACGTCAGCACACACACACATTCACACCCAGGGCCAAAAGAGGAAACCACAGAGAGAGAGAGAGAGAGAGAGAGAGAGAGAGAGAGAACATGTGACACCAGCACAGACATTAAGCCAAGCTCAGGATCACGGGATCAAAGCAGGGACATGGGAGCTGTGAGACAGGAAACACCACCTCCTGGACCACAGTGCCAGCATACAGGACATCCAACAAGACAAGTCCACCGCTGTTACGTCTCCGCATATGTTCTGCGTAAATTCACTAAGAAAGTGAAGCTTATCAGATCAGCACGGAGCTGATAAAGCTATTTTTTACAGAATAAAGAGCAGAAAGCCTTTTGTTTTTGGATCAGTGTGTAGCCGACATCACGGAGGGTTCCTTAGTAGTGTACTGATAAAGTCCTTATAATGGCTTTATTATCCATAAAGAAATAATAGATGGCTCCATGCCAAAAGTAAAAATGTTTAACTGCCAAGTAGTCATGAGTAAGATCATAACCTATAATTTGCTAGTTAAACAAATGAACAATGAAATGGAAGGCTTCACGTGATGGATTTCAGCGTGGTGTTTTATGCAGCATGATGATGATGCAGCTGCAGCTATGCCGGTCACTGTGACTGTGCTGTATCCCACAAGCACTGCTGCTCAAAATCACTGCTATAACAGAGCACGCATCTCTCTCTCTCTCTCTCTCTCTCTCTCTCTCTCCCCCCATCTTTCTATTACACTCACTTCCTGTGTCTCTCTGTGCCCCTGTGTCTCCCTTTCTTTGCCTGCCTGTCTCTCTTTTTCATGTCCTACTCTCTCCCTTTTTTTGTCTCTTTCTCCCTTTCTGTCTCTTTCTCTTTCTCCCTTTTAGTCTCTTTCTCTTTCTCCCTTTCTGTCTCTTTCTCTTTCTCCCTTTTAGTCTCTTTCTCCCTTTTTGTCTCGCTCTCTCCCTTTTTGTCTCGCTCTCTCCCCCTTTCTGTCTCGCTCTCTCCCCCTTTCTGTCTCGCTCTCTCCCCCTTTCTGTCTCGCTCTCTCCCCCTTTCTGTCTCGCTCTCTCCCCCTTTCTGTCTCGCTCTCTCCCCCTTTCTGTCTCGCTCTCTCCCCCTTTCTGTCTCGCTCTCTCCCCCTTTCTGTCTCGCTCTCTCCCCCTTTCTGTCTCGCTCTCTCCCCCTTTCTGTCTCGCTCTCTCCCCCTTTCTGTCTCTCTCTCTCCCCCTTTCTGTCTCTCTCTCTCCCCCTTTCTGTCTCTCTCTCTCTCTCTCTCTCCCCCTTTCTGTCTCTCTCTCTCTCCCCCTTTCTGCCTCACTCTCCTTTTTGTCTCTTTATCTCTATCTCTATCTCTCTCTCTCTCTCTCTCTCTCTCTCTCTCTTTTGGGAATCTGGACACTGCTGGTCTCTAAAGTGGGGGTTCTGAATTTTTCTTGTTCTGGTCTTTTTTTTTGTTCGCCGTTGTGCAGTGGGGAGCAGGTCTGGCAGCGCAATGAACAAATGAGGACATGAGCAAGGGAACGGAGCAGAACGAAGGATGAGTTAATAGCCGGCAGTGTCTGAGCACAGAGAGACTTGTAATGATTCAGAGTGTGCGGTTTCTTTAGTAATTAGACCACTAAACGGTCAGAGGGACAAAAAAAAGGGGAGAATAAGAATCTGTGTGGTGAAATGTGCTGGAATAGTACGTGACTACTGTTAGAAGTGGCTGAGTTTTAACCTGAAAGCTCTCTCTCTCTCTCTCTCTCTCTCTCTCCCTCAGAGTTGTGAGGGTGACTGATGGAGTCTTTACTGGGGGAGGGCTGCACATGAGGCTTCGCAGCTTCCACTCTTGTATGCGCTCGCACACATATCAAGCAGCAACTGCATGACAAGTTAAATCTGCTCAGGCTGACCCGAGTCACCATGGAGACAGTTGCCAGGGGTGAAAAGGAAAAAGAGGGGCTACGAGGAGGTACTGACCATTTCACGCCTGTCAACACTGTTGCGCTCACCTACTGTCAACACACCTGACACGCTGAAGCCACCTCACACCCCCACTGCACAGCGCTAAATCTACCTCCCGTCACTGCTAAGCGGCTGTTCGTGTAGTCATCAGTCGAGACACTTTCCTTCCTTCCTTCTTCCCTCTGTGTGTGTGTGTGTGTTCAGAAAGCGAGCCACCCTTTCATTTTCAGCCTACATGTTTCAACAAGAGCTGGAATTCATTCCAATTACTGAATAAATACAAGGCTCTCTGCAGTGCTCAAACAAACAGGAGGCATTTTACAAGGAGAAAAGTGGGGCAAAGCACCGCACTATGCAACGTGAACAAAAAAATTTGTTTATTGTGGTAATGCAGGTTTAAGGAGGTCTTTGGTTATCACTTCTTTGACAGAGAGAGAGAGAGAGAGAAAGAGAAAGGGAGAGAGAGAGAGAGAGAGAGAGAGAGAGAGACATTTATTTAGATTCTGGGGTAACTGCCATGCACCAGTTTCAATGTAAACCAGTTAATTTTAAAGAAACAAAATGGGGGTTCTGCTGCCTAGTTGTGCATGAACTACAGTCGCTTTTCTGTTTTGTTTCGTTTTGGCTGTGGTCAGGGATGACGGTAAAATTGAAGTCTTTAAACTGACAGGAACATGTCTGAGATCCTGTCCCTGTTTGCACTAGGTAGCACGCGATGCACTTTATGTGGCTAGGACAAGGTCATTAGCTCCAGGTTGTTTTATGTAGCACCAGGGTCCTGGAGTTTCATTTCACTGTGTACTGGTTGAAACGACAATAAAAGCTTCTTGACTTGATCAGTCTTAGGTAAGTAATGCAAGCTTTTTATGAGCTAGAAAATGTCTTTGAGCAGGAAGGATGAAAACTAGGGGACTTCAAATGACCATAACTGTGGGCACGTCGCAAATCACATACCTCGGCACTATTCTACTCCACTGTGTAGTATAAATAGTCTGTGTAGTGTAACACAACAAGAAGTAGTGCACTTCAACACTAGAGGACAGAGTGTGTTATTTGGGACTTGTGCCTTCTTACACACCAGGAGGAGAGGAGGAGAGGAGAGGAGAGGAGAGGAGGAGGAGAGGAGGAGGAGAGGAGAGGGGAGGAGGAGAGGAGGAGGAGAGGAGAGGAGAGGAGAGGAGAGGAGAGGAGAGGAGAGGAGAGGAGGAGGAGGAGGAGGAGAAGGAGAAGGAGAAGGAGAAGGAGAAGGAGAAGGAGAAGGAGAAGGAGAAGGAGAGGAGGATGAGGAGGACAAGTAGGTGAGAGGAATAAAGGATGAGGAAAGAAGAGGAGAGGAGAGTACAGGTATAAAGGTTAAGGAGGAGGAGAGGAGAGCAGGATGAGGGGGATGAGGAGAAGGAGGAGAGGAGGTCAGGTGCTGCAGCAGGACCTAAAGGCTCTAAGCAAACTGAAGCAGCAGTAGTGTGAAGTTCAGAAGTCTGAATTTAAGAGTGCCACCATTTTCTAAGGAGCTTTAAATGCCATCACCATTTATCAACTTTCTTTACTTCCTTTGTCTTGCCTCTGCTCTCGGTTACGTCTCCTCGCGCTCTCTCTCTCATCATTCTTTTACCATTCCCTTTCTCACCCTCGCTCGCGCTAGTCTTCGCTCCCGATCGCTCCGGTTCCATTAGAATATCAGACTGGCAGCTTGTGAGAGAGACACTTTGTCAGAGGGACGTTAGGGGGTTTGGTGTACTAACGTTTTTTTTTCCGCTCTGTCTCCCTGCAAAGCAGCCTTTGCCTTTATGCTACACAACACCATTTACGAAAAGGCAGAGATGACAGATGGGGGAAGAAATAGCGGAGAAAAATGGAGTACAAGAGAATAGGAGGGGAGGGGGGGGGGAGAAAAAAAAGTGGAGAAGCTGCAGATAGAAGCCTTTTAAAAGACATGTTGCTGGAGAGAGGCACATTTTCTGTCATTAACTCGACCATTACTCCTTGGTCAGCATGAGGGGAGTGATGTTCCCCCAGCAGTAAAGTGCACTTCTATATTTTATACCATCACACTGCTGGGTGGAAGAGGAAAAATGTACACGGCTGATGACAGGGACTGAGCACGGCACTCCATCCCAGCCCAGCGCCATACGGAACAGCTCATGCATTATACAGAGCTCTCGGCTTCAAACACCTCAATGTGTTTCAATCTCTTGACACGCACACACACACACACACAAACTTGTGCCCGTTTAAGTTTTCGTGAGGTGAGGTTTCTTGCTCCCAGGCATTTTGATCTCCATAGAGGAGGCTGAATTGTAAAAACCACACCCAGAGGGCAATAATTGTCATCCGGTTAGTCTAGATACTTCCGGAGTTTTCCGGTGAGAAGTGCTGCAACCTCCTGTGTATTACCACGAGTCTCCTAGAACATCTGAGAATAAGGCTGATCTGGAAAAAATATTTATGCTCTGTAATGCGGTACGTTTTATATAACAGCTTGATTCAATTTAAAAGAAAACAGGTAAAAAAATAAAAAATGATGGAAGTCTTCCAAGAGCATAACTATCCCACAGTCAGTGCAACAAAGCCAACAGATTGGTGAAGGAAGAAGCGACACACATGGGATATGAAGAGACAGAGAAACAAATAGTCAGTACACACACCTACTGTATACATGCAGCATGACATGCAACGTGACAGACACGACAAACTGCGATCACCCACAATCCCCTGGGAGAGGATGCCCGGGACACTGAGTGAGGTTTTGCTGCTGTTCAGCACTTTATGTCACTTCTAGTGGGTGTGTATGAGTGAGCTAGAAAAACCCTGAATGTTTAGTTTGTGTGTGTGTGTGTGTGTGTCCATAGACAACCGATGCTCTGAACAGTCTGATGGTGGCGTATTCCTGATGTAAATATAATGGTGTGATCTCACTCACCCCTCACGAACACAGCAACCTGATCCTTGCCGGTGCCGAGGCTGTTTGTCACTTCACAGATGAACGTGGTGTTTACCGCGTCGTCCACCTTCAGTATGGTCAGTCTATTCTTTGACACCTCCACCGTGTCCGGCATGAAGCCTGAGCTCCTGTCAGAGAACGGGAACGTTAAAATAACATCAGAGCAACACTAATTAAGCATTCCTGTTCTGCAACATGCCGTTCCTGTAATAGTCGTGTCAATGATCATTCCAGGTACATTCCCAACGCTCACTGAACACGGTGAGATGACTAACAGTTTTACTACTGCGCTCAGAAAAACCAGCGGTTATTCCGGGGAAATGTCTTTGGGTCATACGTGCAGAAATGCTTAAAAATTATATTCAGATCTTTGAGTTGATGTAAATATTGTCCTGACATTTGTCTTCGAAGTGATGATATCAATTTATATTGAAGGTTCTAATTAATCGGAAAATATTATGTGATGCCTTTGTGAAACGTACACAAAACTTGTGCATGCCTCAATTTTATATTTGCATGAAATTGTATTGGTTTTCTGAGAAATTTGAACTAAATAATTGTGTAGTCCAGGAATTCCCTTTCTTTTACAATATTGCACAACAGGAAAGTGTTATACATGTACACACACACCCCTATGTTTCTGTAGTTATCTTGGGTGTTTACGGTTTTGTTAAGTTTTGCGTGAAATTTGATCACAAAAAAAAAGTACTCACACTTTCCAGTTCACGGTTGGGGGATCGGGGTTTCCCTGATACTGGCAGGTCAACACCACGTTGGACCGGCCTATGTACCAGTTATTGTCATATCCTGTAATCTGCACCTGAGGAGGATCTGAGGGAGGGAGGGAGAGGGAGAGAGAGAGAGAGAGAGAGAGAGAGAGCGAGAGCGCAGACAATGTTTATATTTACCTGATGCCATTACAACACAGCACAGAGGTTTGCTTTTGAACATTAACTAAAAATTACACAAGCAGTCCAGTAACCTGCACTACAGGTTTAGGAGCTGCACTGAGACTAACAGGCTTTACTCTGACATTCCTTTGTATTGACATGCTACTGTTCATGGCTTACTCAAGCATACAGGAGTGTTTACATAAAAAACAACAACAAAAAACAGCAGCAGTCTGCAAATAATTAGTGCAAAAGAAGCAAAAAAGGGGCATGGACGTACATTGGACCACCAGTTTCATGGCGTAGGTCTCGCTGTTGGGCATCGTGCGATGCGTCACCTTACAGGTGATCTCCTTGCCGTTATCAGCCGGAGTGGGATTGAGGAAGTATTCGCTGCGCACTGTCACAGTGTTGTCCGAGTTGTCGGTAGTGACTGGCGCTGAGCTGTTGCCGTTCACAGAAGTCAGCCAGGTGATGGTGGCCGGGGGCCGTCCGTTAGCCGACTCGCAGCGCGCTACGGCGACAGCAGTGTCCCCGACAGGCACGGTGATGGTGGTGGCCGAGTTGGTGGGTTTGGCTGGAAGAGAGAGTAGATAAGGAAAAAAAGAGGAGTTTTGACCTTTATTTTCACAGAAAAAGACAAAGAGGAGGAAGAGAGGAGGAAGGGAAGGAAGTAAAGAGTGAGGACTGGTTCGCCTCTCGCACAGTGCTCACATTGTACGCACGTTCCTCTTGGAGAAAGACATCAAAGGGAAAAGAGAGGAGGAAAGCGACGGAGACGGAGAAAGACAGCGGAGCGGCAGCCTCTCAGCATGACAAGCAGGCAGATCAATAGCACAAAGACAGGGAGAGAGAGCCTGGTCAAGGTTACTGCCATGCTTCACACATTAACAGCCGTCCGATTGATCTGACAATATCACGTAGAAACCCAGTAACAGCCTATGGGGGGGGCACAAATATTTAAGACAAAACGCTGGTTCCTGTTTGCTTACCTAGTATGATGAGGGAGGTCACGCCCTTCTCGTTTCCGGTGGGATAGGCGGCGTACTCGCAGATGTACTTTCCTTCATCCGTCAGAGCGATTTCTGTGATCTGAATAGTTGGGTTTTCCAGAGTGGTGGGGTCGATCATGAAACTAACACGCCCCTCCACTGGAGATGATGGATAATTAGCCCCGTATTTCGGATGAAACACTGCGATGTTCGTCCTGGACCCATCGCTCTTCTCTAAAATCCACGACACCTGGAGGAAAAAACACAAAAGATTAAAAGAAGCTCATATTAAAAGAACCAAAGAAGCAGATGGCTGCTTTACTGGAGATGCAGAAGCTGCACACACACACACACACACTCTCTCTCTCTCAGACACACACACAATCACAGACACACGAGCACACACACTCTCTCAGACACACACACAATCACAGACACACGAGCACACACACTCTCAGACACACACACAATCACAGACACACGAGCACACACACTCTCTCAGACACACACACAATCACAGACACACGAGCACACACTCTCTCAGACACACACACAATCACAGACACACAAGCACACACACACTCTCAGACACACGAGCACACACACACTCTCAGACACACACACAATCACAGACACACGAGCACACACACACTCTCTCTCTCAGACACATACACCATCACAGACACACAAGCACACACACACTCTCGCAAACACACACACACACTCTTTCAGAGACACACACATACACCCTCACACAGACACACACACAAACTCTCTCGTAGACACATACACAATTACAGACATGAGCACACACACACACACGCAAACACGCGCACACACTTTCACGGACACACTCTCTCTCTCTCACAGACACACACATACACCCTCACACACACACAAACTCTCTAGCAGACACACAAACTCTCTCGCAAGACGCACATACACACTCTTTCGCAGACACACACACACAGACACAAAGACACACTTGCAGAGACACACACTCACAGATGTTAGAAAAGAAGGGAAGAATCCCACATCAAAAATGTCTTTCACTAGAACGTTAAGCAGAGAATACATCCAAACCTCTGTCTGAGTGTGTGTGAGTGAGTGGGCGAGTGTGATAGAGAGAGCGAGCGGGCGAGTGTGAATGAGAGAGCGAGCGGGCGAGTGTGAATGAGAGAGCGAGCGGGCGAGTGTGAATGAGAGAGCGAGCGGGCGAGTGTGAATGAGAGAGCGAGCGGGCGAGTGTGAATGAGAGAGCGAGCGGGCGAGTGTGAATGAGAGAGCGAGCGGGCGAGTGTGAATGAGAGAGCGAGCGGGCGAGTGAGAGTGCGAGCGGGCGAGTGAGAGTGAGAGCGGGCGAGTGAGAGTGAGAGCGGGCGAGTGAGAGTGAGAGCGGGCGGGCGAGTGAGAGTGAGAGCGGGCGGGCGAGTGAGAGTGAGAGCGGGCGGGCGAGTGAGAGTGAGAGCGGGCGGGCGAGTGAGAGTGAGAGCGGGCGGGCGAGTGAGAGCGGGGGAGTGAGAGCGGGCGGGCGAGTGAGAGCGGGCGAGTGAGAGCGGGCGGGCGAGTGAGAGCGGGCGAGTGAGAGCGGGCGGGCGAGTGAGAGTGAGAGCGGGCGGGCGAGTGAGAGTGAGAGCGGGCGGGCGAGTGAGAGTGAGAGCGAGCGGGCGAGTGAGAGTGAGAGCGAGCGGGCGAGTGAGAGTGAGAGCGAGCGGGCGAGTGAGAGCGGGCGGGCGAGTGAGAGTGAGAGCGAGCGGGCGAGTGTGAATGTGAGAGCAAGCGGGCGAGTGTGAATGTGAGTGTGGGAGTGAGTGTGGGAGTGAGTGAGTGTGGGAGTGAGTGAGTGTGGGAGTGAGTGAGTGTGGGAGTGAGGGAGTGAGTGTGGGAGTGAGGGAGTGAGTGAGTGAGGGAGTGAGTGTGGGAGTGAGCGAGTGAGTGAGGGAGTGAGTGAGGGAGTGAGCGAGTGTGGGAGTGAGTGTGGGAGTGAGCGAGTGAGTGTGGGAGTGAGTGAGTGAGTGGGAGTGAGCGAGTGAGTGTGGGAGTGAGTGAGAGAGCGAGTGTGGGAGTGAGTGAGGGAGTGAGTGAGTGTGGGAGTGTGTGAGAGAGAGCGAGCGGGCGAGTGTGTGTGAGAGAGCGAGCAGGCGAGTGTGTGTGAGAGCGAGCGGGAGAGAGTGAGCGAGGGTGTGAGAGAGTGAGCGGGGGTATGAGAGTGAGTGAGTGAGTGTGGGAGTGAATGAGTGAGTGAGTGTGGGAGTGAATGAGTGAGTGAGTGTGGGAGTGAATGAGTGAGTGAGTGTGGGAGTGAATGAGTGTAGGGGTGAATGAGTGAGTGAGTGTGGGGGTGAATGAGTGTGGGGGTGAATGAGTGTGGGGTGAATGAGTGTGGGGGTGGATGAGTGAGTGAGTGTGGGGGTGAATGAGTGAGTGAGTGTGGGGGTGAATGAGTGTGGGGGTGAATGAGTGAGTGAGTGTGGGGGTGAATGAGTGAGTGAGTGTGGGGGTGAATGAGTGAGTGAGTGTGGGGGTGAATGAGTGTGGGGGTGAATGAGTGAGTGAGTGTGGGAGTGAGTGAGGGAGTGAATGAGTGTGGGAGTGAATGAGTGAGTGAGTGTGGGAGTGAGTGAGGGAGTGAATGAGTGAGTGAGTGTGGGAGTGAGTGAGGGAGTGTGGGAGTGAGTGAGTGAGGGTGGGAGTGAGTGAGTGAGGGTGGGAGTGAGTGAGTGAGGGTGGGAGTGAGTGAGTGAGTGAGTGAGTGTGGGAGTGAGTGAGGGAGTGTGGGAGTGAGTGAGTGAGGGTGGGAGTGAGTGAGTGAGTGTGGGAGTGAGTGAGGGAGTGAATGAGTGAGTGAGTGTGGGAGTGAGTGAGGGAGTGAATGAGTCTGGGGTGAATGTGTGAGTGAGTGAGTGTGGGGGTGAATGAGTGAGTGAGTGAGTGAGTGAGTGTGTGAGTGAGTGAGTGAGTGGGGGAGTGAGTGAGTGAGGGTGGGAGTGAGTGAGTGAGGGTGGGAGTGAGTGAGTGAGGGTGGGAGTGAGTGAGTGAGGGTGGGAGTGAGGGAGTGAATGAGTGTGGAAGTGAGCGAGTGAGTGAGTGAGCGAGTGAGTGAGTGAGCGAGTGTGGGAGTGAGTGTGGGAGTGAGTGAGCGAGTGTGGAAGTGAGCGAGTGAGCGAACGAGTGTGGGAGCGAGCGAGTGTGGGAGCGAGCGAGTGAGGGAGTGAGTGAGTGAGTGAGTGAGTGAGTGAGCGTGGGAGTGAGTGAGTGTGGGAGTGAGTGAGGGAGCGAGTGAGTGAGCGAGTGTGGGAGTGAGTGAGGGAGTGAGTGAGCGAGTGTGGGAGTGAGTGAGTGAGTGAGTGAGTGAGTGAGTGAGTGAGTGAGCGAGTGTGGGAGTGAGTGAGTGAGGGAGCGAGTGAGCGAGTGTGGGAGTGAGTGAGTGAGGGAGTGAGTGTGGGAGTGAGTGAGGGAGTGAATGAGTGTGGGGGTGAATGAGTGAGTGAGTGTGGGAGTGAGTGAGTGAGTGAGGGTGGGAGTGAGGGAGTGAGCGAGGGAGTGAGTGAGCGAGCGAGTGTGGGAGTGAATGAGTGAGGGAGTGAGTGAGGGAGGGAGTGAGGGAGTGAGTGAGGGAGGGAGTGAGGGAGTGAGTGTGGGGGTGAGTGAGTGAGTGTGGGAGTGAATGAATGTGGGGGTGAATGAGTGTGGGGTGAATGAGTGAGTGAGTGAGTGAGCGAGGGAGTGAGCGAGGGAGCGAGTGTGGGAGTGAGTGAGCGAGCGTGGGAGTGAGTGAGCGAGCGAGTGTGGGAGTGAGCGAGCGAGCGAGTGTGGGAGTGAGCGAGCGAGCGAGTGTGGGAGTGAGCGAGCGAGCGAGGGAGTGAATGAGAGAGTGTGGGAGTGAATGAGCGAGCGAGTGTGGGAGTGAGCGAGTGTGGGAGTGAGCGAGTGTGGGAGTGAGCGAGTGAGTGTGGGAGCGAGTGAGTGTGGGAGCGAGCGAGTGTGGGAGTGAGCGAGTGTGGGAGTGAGTGAGTGTGGGAGTGAGTGTGGGAGTGAGTGAGTGTGGGAGTGAGTGAGTGTGGGAGTGAGTGAGTGTGGGAGTGAGTGTGGGAGTGAGTGTGGGAGTGAGTGTGGGAGTGAGTGTGGGAGTGAGTGAGTGAGGGAGCGAGTGAGCGAGTGTGGGAGTGAGTGAGTGAGGGAGTGAGCGAGGGAGTGAGTGAGCGAGCGAGTGTGGGAGTGAATGAGTGAGGGAGTGAGTGAGGGAGGGAGTGAGGGAGTGAGTGTGGGGGTGAGTGAGTGAGTGTGGGAGTGAATGAATGTGGGGGTGAATGAGTGTGGGGTGAATGAGTGAGTGAGTGAGTGAGCGAGGGAGTGAGCGAGGGAGCGAGTGTGGGAGTGAGTGAGCGAGTGTGGGAGTGAGTGAGCGAGCGTGGGAGTGAGTGAGCGAGCGAGTGTGGGAGTGAGCGAGCGAGCGAGTGTGGGAGTGAGCGAGCGAGTGTGGGAGTGAGCGAGCGAGTGTGGGAGTGAGCGAGCGAGTGTGGGAGTGAATGAGCGAGTGTGGGAGTGAATGAGCGAGTGTGGGAGTGAATGAGCGAGCGAGTGTGGGAGTGAGCGAGTGTGGGAGTGAGCGAGTGAGTGTGGGAGCGAGTGAGTGTGGGAGCGAGCGAGTGTGGGAGTGAGCGAGTGTGGGAGTGAGTGAGTGTGGGAGTGAGTGTGGGAGTGAGTGAGTGTGGGAGTGAGTGAGTGTGGGAGTGAGTGAGTGTGGGAGTGAGTGTGGGAGTGAGTGTGGGAGTGAGTGTGGGAGTGAGTGAGTGAGGGAGCGAGTGAGCGAGTGTGGGAGTGAGTGAGTGAGGGAGTGAGTGAGGGAGTGAGTGAGGGAGTGAGTGAGGGAGTGAGTGTGGGAGTGAGTGAGGGAGTGAGTGTGGGGGTGAATGAGTGAGTGAGTGAGGGTGGGAGTGTGGGAGTGAGTGAGGGAGTGAGTGAGCGAGTGTGGGAGTGAGTGAGTGAGTGAGTGAGTGAGTGAGTGAGTGAGCGAGTGTGGGAGTGAGTGAGTGAGGGAGCGAGTGAGCGAGTGTGGGAGTGAGTGAGTGAGGGAGTGAGTGTGGGAGTGAGTGAGGGAGTGAATGAGTGTGGGGGTGAATGAGTGAGTGAGTGTGGGAGTGAGTGAGTGTGGGAGTGAGTGAGTGTGGGAGTGAGTGAGTGTGGGAGTGAGTGAGTGTGGGAGTGAGTGTGGGAGTGAGTGAGTGAGTGAGTGAGTGAGTGAGTGAGTGAGTGAGTGAGTGAGTGAGTGAGTGAGTGAGTGAGGGAGTGAGTGAGGGAGTGAGTAAGTGAGTGAGTGAGTGAGGGAGGGAGTGAGTGAGTGAGTGAGGGAGGGAGTGAGGGAGTGAGAGAGGGAGTGAGTGAGTGAGTGTGGGGGTGAATGAGTGTGGGGTGAATGAGTGAGTGAGGGTGGGAGTGTGGGAGTGAGCGAGCGAGCGAGTGTGGGAGTGAATGAGTGAGTGTGGGAGTGAGCGAGCGAGTGTGGGAGTGAGCGAGCGAGTGTGGGAGCGAGCGAGTGTGGGAGCGAGCGAGT
>NC_080710.1:10133279-10218279 GCF_019097595.1 Hemibagrus wyckioides | reverse complement strand
AGCTGTCAAAGCAGACATGTGATCTAATCATAACTTGAAGTTACACAATTTGACCACAAATACAGAGGAATTACGAATATAAATTTCTGTGGTGAAAGAGTTAAACACTTCTGATGATTAATAGCATGCCTTATTGTGTTTTTATTTCTGATGAACTGTATGATGACACCGCTGTGGTAATCACTATACGCATATGGTCTAGCTCTAATGCATCTAATGCATCCCCTCGTGCACCTCGGGTCGAGCAGGATTTAACGTGTCGACACCTTGAGAGGTACATTAAAAATTATAATTCCGAAGGTCTCGGCACGATGCGAAACACACGCTCGCTGGTAATGATCAATAGGGAATTGAGCGTGGGAGAAAAAAAACACAGCACATGAGCAGAGAGAGAGAGAGAGAGAGAGAGAGAGAGAGAGAGAGAGAGTGAGCAGAAGCTGTGTGTCATTGCTGTTCCATTTTACATTGCTGTCATGCCTGCAGGTAACACACACACACACACACACAGGGCACGGCTCTGATGTAAATCCCACAAACACCTTCCTGTCCTTTTCCGAGGCCTGTCACCAATCATCACGTCTCTTTCTGTCTCCTGTACACACACACACACGGATATATGTCGGCCATAGTACGAACGGTTTAATGAAAGCCTAGGCTGAGTGACATTTAAATTCCGCCCTCATCCTTTCATCCCCGAGGAGCGGTGTGAAAGGAAAATAAGCCAAACAGAGGCGATGAGTTGAGTGACCGAGCGACTGCGAAGAGAAAGTGCATGTCAGAGAGGAGCCAGACGAAGGATGAAAAAAAAGAACGAATATGTGATGTGTGTGTGGTTTGTGTGGTATGCATTCCATTTCCCATTTCCTTGCTGCATACACTATGACTGTGTGTGTCTGTCTGCATGGCGTCTGGTGCAGTGTGCCCTTCGATTTGACTCTGTACTAGTCTGCTGAAGTAAAAAGGCAACGTAATACGAGTCTCTCTCACTCACACACACACACACACACACACACACACACACACAAAGGCAGAGAGGGAGACAAAACTGCAGGAAAGTGCAGCGAGATGCGACAAGAGCGGCGACAGCAGAAGGCAGGCTGGTGTTCTGAACAGCTGGAGGGCTCAGGATAGAAGAGCTGTGTGTTCGTGTGTCTGCATTCAGATGTGTGCAAGTGTGAAAGTAAGTTAGAAATACATTCAACACCTCCCAGTGTGTCAGTGTGACTCGTGTGTCTGTGAACATGAGTGTGTGTGTTAGGCGTGGGTTTATTCCTCTACTTATTGAGCTGCTGCTAACTGAGAACACACACACACACACACCATCTGAGACTCTGAATATCCCATCATCTGTGTGTGTGTCCATGTATAGCTCCCCCCCCAACACATATATATATCATCTTAGGTTATGAAAGTCCCATCATCTGTGTGTATGTGTCTGCGTATAGCTTTTTCCCCACACACACACACAAATACACACCCATATTGCATGTGTGAAAATGTGTATTCTCTCTTAACATGCTCGATAAGACAGTATCATACAGTGCAATCTGTGTGTGTGTGTGTGGTGTGTGTGTTGGGGGGGTGCACAAACATTCATATACAGGCAGTCTGATCATAGCAGCACACACACACAAACACACAAAAACACACAAAAACACACGAAACCAGAATGAGCCACAGAAACATCAAGTCTGGAGTCGAGCATGTAGCAATAAGCTGACTGTTTACACAAGCAGAACACACTCTTGGGGAAAAAAAATTAAATAAATAAAGTAAAATAAAATAAATATATAAGAATACATATTTCCACATGACATTTGGATTCCTCTGAGCAGACTAAATTATTCATCCCGCCCCCAGGGGGAAAAAGGATGTGAATTGCGAAGGCAGCGGCGCATGGGATCCATCAAAAAATGTGTTTTCTGCTGCTGTGTTCCTATAGATAGTAATCGATTTTCTTCACAGCTCTCACCTCAGCCGTCCTGTTGACAAAAGCTGTCAAGTGCAGAGAGACAGTCGGTTCTGCAGCACCAGGAAGCTTTTTAAAAAAAAGTTCCAGGCTCCTGAGTGGCAGATCAGGGGGAAAAAAATAAGGTATTGGCACTGGAGTCTAGGAGAGCATAACATAATAGTCTGTGCTCTCTGGGTGGGAGGGACTCTCCTCTCTGTCAATCAGAGCGACACGAACCAATCAGCAGAGTCTGTGAGCCTCTGGATGAGGAAGAGGGCAGAAAGCTAGCGGCTGATATGAGACAGATGAGCAGTCTCAGACAAAATACATTAGAGATTGGCTGCTAGTGGTTACGTCATAACCACCATCACATATATAGATATATAGAGACATAGATATATAAAGGCATATAGAGATGGATGGATGGTTGAATATATAGAGATATATATGCTCAACCATGTTATAAAAATAATCACCCATATGAGTCATACATAAATCACATTTTTCCTTCATTCTGATGTTTGATGTATGTAAACATCACCTGACCTGGATGATTCGATGCACTGTGCCTCTGCCACGTGATTAGTTGATTAGCTAACAACAAGTGCATCTAAGGGGTATAAATTCTACACGAGTCAGAATTTGTGAAACAGACCTGAACGCTGTCTTTATACATGAGGAGTGTACGCGAGAACAAACAGAATGACGGAGTGGGATATTACGTTACATAAGAAAAACAGATTTCGCCTGCGTGATGAACAGGTAAGGCGTTAATCCTGACTGATCCTCGCTGTAAAAATCTAGACTGTTATCCGGCTGTTAAACCGGTTGAATTGGAGAACTGAGCTGAATTTCATGACAAACAGCTATTAAGCTTTTATTCTCCCAACATGTCTGGTGACTCGAGAGGAACAACACTAAGAGCAGATACTTATACCTTCAGTCAGGGATACTTCAGCTGCGAACCATTAAAGAGTGTGTTAGCGCATGGGTTGCTGGTTAAACATGGGATGAATTCTCTATTACTTGGCACTCGGAGCTGTGAGATTAATCAGCGTGGTGGAGAAGGACGCGGTGCGACGCACGCTACAAAATGTTCTTATGCAAGTACCCGATATTGCAATCGCGTGTTATTAATTCCAAACTCAATTCCTGAAATGTTACATCTAGCCAGGGGCTTCGTCTGCCCCAATTTACTGGGGAACGTGTAGAATATGGTGATCTACATACGGCAGTAGCATGGGTAAAGGATTAAATGATCTCGTTAGTTGGATGAGAGTGAATCAGAGCCAGCTGGTTAAAGCAGTGACAAACTAGATAGGAAGGGTAAATAGTGTGTATGGTGCGTCCCTATTCTGTGCCAATAGCGTGAGCACTGTGTTCATGCTGAAAGGTTGAAAAAAAATGTCGGACGTGTCGGACACTTCATGCACTCTTATGCAGCAGAAAAGGGGCGGAGCTACCAGGCTCTGGATGACCAAAAATTTCCAAGATGGACAAGACATCTTAAAGCGGTGTTTCTCATTACATGTTTTAAACATCATTTTCCATCCACTGGGAAACGGATAGTACTTCCAATTAGTGAAAAAACCCTTAAACCCTTAAATTTCATACGCTGGACTCTAGAGTACATAGTGCATAGAGTAGAGTAAGTGCATAGTGTGTAGTATGGCAAATTCCCCAGATCTCAGGATCTGTGGGATGTACTGGACAAACAAGTCTGATCCACAGAGGCTCCACCTCACAACTTACAGGACTTAAAGGATCTGCTGTTAACGTCTCGGTGCCAGATACCACAGCACATAAAAACAGAGGGATATACACAATATCAGCCGACTGGTTATAATGTTACAGATGATCTGAGTGTATGTACGGGGGGACAAAAATCTTTAAATAATGATTTTTATGAATTAATGAGGGATTTCTTTCAGGAAACATTCCTGCAGCTTAAAATTTCCCTTCTTGACAAAACATAACTCAGCTTCTTAGTGGAGAGTGTGAACAGTTGTGCAGCTGAATGAATGGAATTTGGCATAAAAATAGGAACAATCAGTTGCTGGCAAGAGTTGTGAGCTTTGCTGATTGTGTTTCATGTCTGAGCAGATCACTGACACTCCCAGAGTTAGTTCCAGAGTTAGTTACAGCAGCGGGGGCCAAATCTGTGCAAGCCTGGAACGCTGGGGAACTTTAAGTGGCCTGTAAAAATCACTCAGTCCTGTAGAAAAGTTGGAAGAGCACATTCCAGCAAAACACAAACCAACTCCAGCTGAACCGTGCAGCCGGTCGGTGGACCCTGATCTGTTAGAGCAAGCTGATGTGCAATCACGTGTTATGCAAGAAATGACACATGCGACTAAATCATTGCCTGGGGGAGCTTATTATCCCTAAGATTCGTGTAAATCTCTAACCTTTAATACTGTCTAAATATGCAAAGAGTAACATGAGGCAACGCATACTTCTTTTTTTTTTTTCTCCAGACCTCAAACAAACAAAAAAAAATGCCTGTGTAGCATTAGGTTAGAGATCAAGATCTGCCTCTGGTATGCTTTTGTTTACTGGCCGACAAAAAGGCATTGTTTTTCCTCCTACAAGTGACAGTTTTGGAGTGCCGGACATACATTTGCGCTGCCTCTTTGTCAGCAGATACGGGTCACGTTAGCCTACTACACTTTTGGGTCCTACTCAATGCTTCGGTTATCTGATGCGTACTGAAGAATGCAGAGCAGAGCGATGAGCCTTTATTCAATATGGCTCCGTTTTCGGGAGGAGACCGGACATGTTTCCGGCAGATTTATCCTGCGCTTGCTCAACAGGTGTTTAGTTACATTGCGATAGTGTTACGAGTTACGGTTTCACTGCGTTACTGATGAACACGGATCTGTTACTCGTCTGGAACGCAGCCACACCCTCGAGCTTTTTGTTGTCTTTCATTTCTCGCATCATTGTCTGAAACCCTTTGAGGTTTGCTTGAAGTGTAAACTGAAACTCTCAACTAGGTGCCGGTTGTTTTCGTGTATGTCATCAAAAGCCCGGGACTTCACGCCGTTCCCACTCCGAGCCGAGCCCTGATTTCACAAAAGTTTCCCCCGAACAGTCTCCTTTCTGTTTATCATTATCAAAATCTCCTTTTACAGCGTATGTTTTATTAGGCTCTAGGAGATCCAATTCCACTTTATTTAGCACTTTTATACACAAAAGCCGGAGGAAATGCCATTCGCGGGACTTGCGTGCTGATTTATTATGACACGCCGAGTTAATGTTGTCAGTCTCGGAATACGTTATAGCTGGCAAATGAGCGTAATGTGGACTAATAGAATCTTGATTGATTTTGTAAGCATCGTTGCCTCTGATCAATCTGGTGTCAGCGTCTCTGGGTGACGGCTTTGAAGTCACAGCTGCGAGGCAGAAATCCAGCTGTGGCTCGAATGCAGGGAAGAAACGTTCGGAGAGCAACGCTTGAATGGTATAGAAAAATAAGACGACGACTCTATTCTGTCTTTCTCCTTTCTTCCTGCTTCTTTTTTTTCCTTCGCTCTTCCTGTCTCTCTTTCCCCCTCACTCACACACACACACGGTGTAAGAGGATCCTCCTCTACAGGTGTGGTATAGGAGAAACAGGACATTAAGCCCTTTCAGTGGACCAGAGCTTCATTGCAGAATAAATCTCAAAGCACCTGCTCACACTTTACACAATGCTCCAGTCTTTCACCACTACAACACACACACACACACACAATATGGTCTCCATGGATACCTCCATGGATGGCAGGCATGTAGTAGATATGAGCGGATCCTCTACAGCACTACAGCAGATAGAACTGGGATTTTTCATATTTTAAGATTAGTTTTTTTTCTTACAAAGCATAATCATAAATAATTATGAATCATGAAAAATTATTGATTTATTAGAATAGAGGCCGTAACAATGGCAATCGTCTACAGCAAATAGTGCAAACGAGAGCTTTTGAATACAAAATACTTTGTAGAGAAAAGAAAAAAATATTTGTTTGCACTATTTCTCTAGATGGCGCTGTGAGTATTTTAGCACGACTTCGTGAACGCTTTTTTTTCCTCAATAGACTGAACATGAACTGTGTTTTTCAGAACATGAAATGCCACCGCAAACTGAGAAGTCAACTCTGGGCTATTCTTCTCAACTCCTTCCTGTTTTACGCAGTGATGACATGAATTGTAATGAATCAGAAATCAAGAAACTGAGTAAAATGTCTACCCTTTAAATGAGTTACACTGTATATTTATTTAATATGTGTCTGTAAAGCAGTTTTGTAACAATAGCCAATGTTAAAGTGCTATACAGATAAACTATATACAAGCAAACGCTGTAGAGGAATCAATACACACATTTATTTGTTAGATCTAAAACGCTGACTAGACAGTTCGCTGTGTGAGAGAAAAAAAATAATAAAAAATCGCTCGTTCCTCATCCGCCTAAGTCGCCTAGCTTATTGCTAACAAAATACCAGCACGCGCCAATAGTTTTCCCGCTTCATCTATTGAACTTTATGTTTCCATAAACGTGGCAATCACATACTTTTCAAACTTCCATATCTCTGAAGTAACATTTGGACATTTCTTTGCTAGGAGCTCAGTCCTCTGTGAAGTACAGCCTGTTCATCTTTGCAGGGCTTTTGTTTGTTTATTTGTTTGTTTGTTTGTTGAAAATAGAAGCACTGAGTGTTTGGGAGGATGCAGGCTGTAGGAGGTGTTTATCCAGTTAAGAAGGCTGTAGATAGACAGATATATAGATAGACAGATAGACAGATATAGAGACAGACAGATATATAGACAGACAGATATATAGACAGACAGATATATAGACAGACAGATATATAGACAGACAGCCCGCCCAGTAGGGGCATCGAGAAATCATGAAGCCCATCTATCCACCTGTTAACATCACACTACATGGGTCATGGAGCAGACACAGAGGTGAACTGTCCAATAAACCCAGCTGTGGGATGGAAAATATCATCAATGGACTGCCAGGTTACCTTACTTCCCTCCTACATTTTTTGAGACGATACCTACTATGTAAAAGAAAAGAAAAAAGAAAAAAACCCTCAGAATTTCCACTCAGAAACCCTCAGAATACCAGTTCCTGCTCTGAATACCAATTCCCCACTAAGAATTCCCACTAAGAATCCCAATTCCCACTCAGAAACCCTCAGAATACCAATTCCTACTCCGAATACCTATTCCCACTCCGAATACCAATTCCCCACTGAGAATTCCCACTCAGAATCCCAATTCCCACTCAAAATTCCAAATTCTCCTCCACCCCAAGCTCTTCATACAGCATCAACAATCAAACAAAACATTACTTCTGATCTTTAAAACCAGTATACTGTATACACTGATTATACACTGATTATTCAGGGAACAATGTTGAGGAAGAAACCACACGTCACTCGTCTCCCTTCGCTGGCCAGCTCATTCAAAACAACAGAAAACATCTGCGGTTTTCCCAGAACTCGGAAACACTATGAACGTTAATAACACTGACATAACTGCGTTGCAGCTTCCCCTTTCGGTGGCAATTCATGCAGCCAGTCTAACACAACAGTTCTCAATCAGACTGGGAGTTTCAAACGGGAAATTCCCTTAAGTGTGCGTTTATTGCAAAGCCATTGAGCTTTTGATGACAAAATTTCCACAGATGTCCACTTCCACATCATTTCTGTGCTACTGGAGTTTGAATAAAACCCAGTACTCCAGCTGGTATGCTATAACAACATGACCTCATGAACCTTACTCTGAACATCACCTAACAGTAACTTTGCATGGTTTTTCCTTGTCGGAGGTCGATTTCCTTAAATGTCACGTCCTAATCGAGCGTCACGCTCATCAATCTCCTCTCAAACGGAGTAATCCTTACTTGATTGTGAACAGATGGGGTTTGTTCAAGCGAGGCTTATTTAATTGGGGTGTATGGAGTTAACCTAATGTACTTATCTGTCTACACATGAGCTATGCTGTAGATGTTAGAAGGGTTTCAATCATCTCGGTTAATTAGTTTAATTAATTTGTCGGATTTGTAAACTGAGATTATGTAGCAGCCAGTTTTATTATATAAATACATCTTAATGTCAGAGAAAAGAAATGAATGTTTAGATGTTTAGATTTAAGAAATTCCAATCCAGGTAGCGTTTTATCCTCAGGGTCATGATGGATCCAGAGACGATCCTGGGAACATGAGGTGGGAACGTACAGGATGTCAATCCATCACATAAGAAACACACACATTCCCAAACAGGGGCAGTTTAGTGTTATATATACACACCGGTCAGGCATAACATTATGAGCACTGAGAGGTGAAATGAATAACACGGATTATCTCCTCAGCAAGTGAACATTTTGTCCTCAAAGTTGATGTGTTAGAAGCAGGAAAAATGGAAAAGTGTAAGGATTTGAGCGAGTTTGACAAGGGCCAAATTGTGATGGCTAGACAACTGGATCAGAGCATCTCCAAAACTGCAGCTCTTGTGGGGTGTTCCCGGTCTGCAGTGGTCAGTATCTATCAAAAGTGGTCCAAGGAAGGAACCGTGGTGAACCAGCGACACGGTCATGGGCGGCCAAGGCTCACTGATGCACGTGAGGAGCAAAGGCTGACCCGTGTGATCTGATCCAACAGACGAGCTACTGTTGCTCAAGTTGCGGAAGAAGTTAATGCTGGTTCTGATAGAAAGGTGTCAGAATACACAGGGCATGACGGGTCAGGGCTCCTTTGGCAGCAAAAGGTGGGAAAAACACAATATTAAGGAGGTGGTCATAATGTTATGCCTGATCGGTGTACACATCAATGGTTCTGGGTAGTGGGAGGAAAACCGGTGAGAACAAATGAGACACCACAACAACTTGAGCTGGGGTGGGGGTGGGGGGGTTGCTACCCTGTTCGAACCCTACGTCTCTTTATTAAACGAAATTCCAAGACAAAAGGCGAGCGGTTTCTTGTTTGTTTTCCCGAGTTTCGCTTTCATTGGATATTCTCATGACCATTATTTATGATCATAGCTTTACACGATGATTGTTCAATGAGGCACTACGAGAGAAAAGCCAACCTGTTTCAAAGGTTTGTGCAGAAGCACACACACACACACACTGAGGATCTTGCACGTTAATTAAACTAGTGCTCTGTAATTAGAGTGAGAAAGGAAACGGAGCGAGATCGGTGGCGGATCGAATCAGTAAACGCGTGTGTAAGGAGCGCAGACATCTCCGAGCTCCTCTGCAGTCAAATAATAACCATGCAGATCCAACGGCAACGAGCTCCATCTGCTAGGAAAGGCAAATACACACAGTTTCCTCTTAACACACACACACAAACAGGGGGCATTAAGCTGTTAAATGAGCCGGCTTGCAGCGTCTCCGTCAGAGGATGTGTGCGAGATTAGGCGGAAGCTTCTGGTATTAACCGCTGCTGATGATTAGGAGCGGATCATCCTGGATTTCCATCACACATGCACTCCCGCAACGTCAGAGAAAAGCTAATTACACACACATGCACACACACACACACAAACGCAACATGGAGAGAAAGACAGAGGGAGGTGAAGCGAGTCAGCAGCAGCAGGCGGAGGTGAGAACGGTTTCAAACAGGCCTGAGGATGATCATGTGAAAGATCTGATACCGTGTTGCCTTGTACGATCAGCCTCACACTGGCAACACACACACACATTCTCTGAATATTACAGAACATAGCTGCTGTTGTAATGTGGGGAGAGAGAGAGAGAGAGAGAGGGAAGGGAGGAAAAAGGGAGGAAATGACTCTGACTCGGAGAAACGCAACAGCTGCTCCACATCACATCTGCAAAGAGTCATTGGATACTCCCAGAGAGAGCAGGAGTGTGTGTGTGTGTGTGTGTGTGTGTGTGTGAGTAAAACAGAGAAATGGAGCTGTGAATATGAAGGAGTGAAACACTGGGAGAAAAAAAAGGCAGAAACTAGTGTATGCTGGTTTGAATAACCTACAATCCTTCTTCCTCCTCTGCTCTAGAAGGGAATCATGTGCAAAATGGAAAGGGAAGCAACACACACAGTTTACACACTCTCACTCGCTCCATTCAAAATCCGTCACGTTTTGATAAAAACAATGCTATTGCTGGATGTGGTATGTGAGAAAGCCACACCCACCCACACAAAGGTGAGAGGTCACTGGAGTAAGGGGTACATCAAGTTTCCATGGTAACTGGAAAGATACTCCCAATGCACCCCTCTGAGCTATCGTCTCTGCTCTCCCAGAGAGGCAGACACTCACACACTCACAGACACTCTAAATGAGAAGGAATCTACGTGTTGCTTTTACCCCACGTGGTCCGTCTGTCCCGCTCTTCCCCCTTTATCTGATTTTGTACTGATTGATCTCTCACACACGCTGACAGCAGAACCATAACATTTACTCCAGCACAAACAATCATTGTCCTGCTCCAGCTCTGGTCTTCCTGCTAATCCATCCCCACAAACACACACACACAGTGTGTGGTTTATGTAACCTTTCTCTCCTCTTGCGTTTGCCTATTGTTGCCGTTTTTCCCCAATTCTCTCTGCTTTCCCATCGCTACTTATCTCTCCTCATCAGGCTGCATCTCGCTCTACTTCTTCTTGCATGCACTCTCTCCACCCATCCATCAATCTCTCTCTCTCTCTCTCTCTCTCTCTCTCTGCCTTTCTGTCTCTGTCCACCCCCCTCCCTCCCTCCCTCCCTCTCTCTCTCCAGGAGGTGACCGGCACCTAATTGAGAAGTCTGTGTGTGTTTTCCTATCAGCTTCTCCAGCCAGGGAGGGTTTGATAAGACGCAAAACTTTATCAAAAGCATGCAAACAAACACACACACACACACACACACACACCTTACTACTTACAGACACACACAAACACTACTCAAGACATACACACAAATTACTAAGACAAACACACTAATCATGAACACACACACACACATTATTCACAAACACACACACAACTCAGACCCACACTTACTACTCACAGACACACACACTAATCACAAACACGCACTACTCACATACACACACTAATCACAGACACACACACACTACTCACATTCACATACACACACACTAATCACAGACCCACACTTCTTACTATTCAGATACACACAAATCACAGACACACTACTTACTACTCACACACACAGACACACTTATCACACACACTAATCACAGACCCACACACACCACCCAGACTACACACAGACCCCCACACACAGACACACACTCATAGTGGAGGAACTCCTGAAGAATGAAGACAGCGGAACGGTCTAGATATTTACAGTGCTGATGCAGCGAGCTGATACGTACCACTCTGGGATTAGTCACCTCTTACATGCCCCTCCCTTACTATCTCTTTGGGTGGGGATTTTTTTTTGTTTGTACACTTAGCAGGCCGCATTTCGAAGGCTGAGATCTGATTAGCTAACCACATCCTGTCTAAACACGCTTCTATACCTCACAGATAAAGACATAATGTACAGCATCCTGTCGTTGACCATTACACATCCTGTCAAATTACCCGGGTCTCGGAAACACTGGGAGGGTAAAACTGGCCAGGAAACTACCGAACTCTCAGGCAGGAGCTAGAAGGCAGGAATGCACTAGATTAGGTGACATTTAACTGATCCTTTTATCTCCTAATGAGGGTGTGATGAAGACGGATGTGAAAGATCCATGGTTTATTCCTCATTCTTTCTTCATTCATTTTGTAGGACATGGAGAATTGTGCAGGACGTGGATGCAGCACAGCCTCGGGATCGAAATCAGGCCAACACTCGCTGCTCTGCTCCTGATATTAATTCAGAAATCAATCGTCACGATACACTTTTCTGAGATATCATGAGATCTGTTTTTTTTAAATGAATTCAAATCCCACCCCTGCTCATATACGCTGAAAAGTCATTTTCTGCCACATGATTTCCTGATGAAATGATTTTTTTTTTAAAACCCTTCCAGCTTAAGAGACCCAGTGGAACGCTACATTAAGCTGCTCGGCTTCCTCTTCTGCATTAGTGTTGAAATGCTGATGTTGGTCTTCAGCCAGCTGTTGCAGCTTCAACGTCTCTATCATTGCATTCATCTTCTCCCTGCCTTCTCTCTCTTTGTGTAAACTGTTTGCATCGCCTTTTTTCTCCCAATGCTGCCTCTCTCTCACACGTCCCACTGCACGTATTCACTCCTCTATCCATCAATCCATCCATCCATCCAGGTCCTCTGAATAAATAAACTCAGAACGAGGGGCGAGCAGAGAAAGCAAAAAGTAGGACAGGACAACCTGGGACTCACCCCAGTCTCTCCCCCATGGAGAGGGAGACGAAGAGAGGGGGGAGTGAGAGGGAGTGCGAGAGAGAGAGAGAGAGAGAGATGGGTGATGTGTGGCTAAAAGAGATGCAGGTGAGAGGATGAGGAACAGAAAAAAAGAGAGAGAGAGAGAGAGAGAGAGAGGGAGAGGAGCAGCCTATTAATAATCTACGATAATTAATAATAATCAGATGAAGAACTACAGCAGGACTACATGATATTCCTCTATCTTAAAGCCCTGCCAAACTGCAACAATGGCCATGCAGTCCTCAATGACTGCAATAAACTTGAATTCTTTCCCACACACACACACACACACACACACTAAACTCTCTAAACAGCTCTTCCTCGTCTGCTCATCATCCAGCGGACAAACACAAACACGAGCACTAAAACCCAATCCAGTGCCATCTGGCCTGAAACACACAGCGCTCTGACTGACAATGACGACGTGACCGCAAAGCTCAGAGGGAGCGAGCACAGTGAGGCAGAAAGCGGCTGATTTTAACAGCACACGCAGCTCCTGAAAGAGGACGACGTGTTCCAGCAGCGCTGCGACAGCTACACTGTGGAGAGCCAGAAACCTTCTGCCCCCGAGTGAAACATGGAATTGCACAGTCCCTATTCAGCCGTATCACGCATCAGGACAATGCCTCTGTTCATCCTGTTAGAGGAAACGAATGAAAGCGGCGTCTAGGCGGGACGAGGAGCATCTCGCTGGATGCTGAAACGCTAGCACAAGCGACAAAGTATGCTCTTACTGCTATGGTCCTTTTTTTATGGTCTTTATTTCTCTCCTGATTTGTAGAGAACGTGGACGGAAAAAGAGAGTGAGACAGAAAGAGAGAGATAGGAAGATAGAGAGACTGATAGGGGAGAAGGTGGCAGAAAGAGTGAGAGAATGAGAGGAAAAAAGAGGGGGGGGAGAGAGAGAGAGAGAGACAGACAGACAGACAGACAGGTGAATGGTAGACAGAAAGAGGGATAGGAAGATTGATAGGGAGATTGATAGGGGAGAATGTGACAGAAAGAGTGAGAAAGAGAAAGAAAGAAAGACGAGAGAGAGAGAGAGAGAGAGAGAGAGAGTGAGAGAGAGAGAGAGAGAGAGAGAGAGAGAGAGGTAGACAGAGAGAGACGACAGGAAGATAGAGAGACAGACGGGAGAATACGACAGAAAGAGTGGAAGAGATGAAAGAAAAGAGACAGACAGAGATATAGAGAGCGATAGAGAGATGAAAGACAGAGAGAGAGAGAGAGAGAGGGAGAGAGAGGAAAAACAAAAGAATGTTTATTCATCCTTGCCTCCAGTGAAGAAAGCCACAAGTGCTACCCTCTCATTTATTCTAAATGTCAACCTCTCGGAGAATGAGAGAGAGGGAGAGAGAAGCCCACACAGGTAAATGATACAACACAGAAGCTTTCTTTCAGTCACACACACACACACACACAGTGTGTGTGCGACTGATGGAAGTAGGGCAGAGACAATGGGTGCTCTGTTTCTGCACGGTCACCATACCTGTTCCTGGTGTCCAATCCAAACACAAACACAAACACACACACACACACACACACACTAAGCCACCTTCACATTTGTGATCAATCTCAAACCAGTGCCGGTGATAATATTCACGCTCTTGTCTCCCACTGCCTTTTCACAGCCTCACGTCAGAGGCGCACAATGAATCTTTATCATTGTTAGTCAGAAAGCCGACTACAGTACGGTCAAACCCTGAAACATTCTTACTCATTCTTTATCTCCTTCCAGAGGCGGAAGGTCAGAGGCACCCAGCGATTGTTGCATTGTCTCTCTGACTTAACCTTCAACACTAAGTAGTAAAAAAACAACACAATAAGGAGACATGAAAGCATGAAAAAATAAAAAAATAAATAAAAAAGGCTGTCTTGATTTACAGTGAAAAATTACAAGGGGGAGGGAAAAAAACAGAAAAGAGAGAGAGAGAGAGAGAGAGAGAGAGAGAGAGAGAGAGAAAGAGAGAGAGAGACAAAATGGTGTCTCGTTTAGGAGGAGAACGAGGGAGGGGAACGAACGAGTGAGAGTGAGGTAAAGAGGACGCCAGAAAATGGATGGGGGAAGAAAGGAAGAAAAAAAAAAAAAAGAGAGAGAGAGAGCTAAAAAGACAGACAGATCTATTACATGGTCTGAAGCAGAGAGGGACAGTTAAGGAACATGGGGATAAAAAGGAAAGAGAAGAAGCGTGCGGAGAGAGAAAGGGATAGATTGCACTCGTCCATTAAGCGGCTGACAGGAATAAATCAGATGAGACAAAACCGCAAGACGAATCGGACGGCGAGGACAAGCTGAACTGCCATGTGAAGACGAAGAAGAAGAAAAAGAAGAAGAAAAATTCCCTGCTGAATTTCTCAACTAAATTTGAAGAAAAACAAAAATTTACCCTGTGTTAGCTTGCATTTCACACCTAACTCCCCAAAAGCAGAGTTAGCAGCGGTTTCTCGCAAACTCTGACAGGAGCTAGTTCGCTTCCTTCCTAATAACACTGGCTCTGTGTGTGGAATGATCTTAAAGGTCATTGCTGTTTTTCTCTGATAACGCACTGTGCTAGGCATGCTAATGGCATTAGCGCTCTCTCAAGGAGCATGCTAACTAACGCAGAGCCCCGAGAGTTAGCGTCCGGCTGAGTTCTGGAACGAGGTCGGAGCAAGGACGGTGCGAGGAGGCTGAAAACGAGGTGCTGGAGAGGTGAATAGAGAAAGGAGAAAAGAGGGGAAACAGCTGAAGAGAAAGAGAGGGGAAATGCCAAGGAGAGAAGCTCTTTTACTCTGGATAGCTGCTGGTTTACAGGCCTCAAGTAAGCCATGTTTACTTGCAAGGGCATCGCTGGCTTTGCTGATCGATGCCGGATCAATAGAGCAAAGCCCAGGCTGAGTCGCAGACACTAGACGGACACATTAAGGACAGTGAGGGGAGGAGGAGGAGGAGGAGGAGGTGGGGCCTGTTCAGGAAGTGCAACACTGTACAGCTCTATATTCACCTCACAGACGAGAGAGGAAGAGAGGCAAGTCAAGGTTACCACAGGAATCATCTTCTCCATTCCCTACGGTCATTAGAGGTCAGGTGGAAAGGACGTGCTCCGTTTCAGGAAATCGGCGCTTCCATTTCTCCAACATGGCAACATAACATCGACATGTGTAACTCTCTCTGAGAAATGAATACATTCTTCACCCATTACATAGTTGTGATGCCAGGAATCAGACGTGTGTGTGTGTCTAGAACGAGGTGTGACGGAAGCAATTGGTGTCCGACATCCAATGCCTCATAATGATGAAACCGCAATGTGGAATCCATTATGCGCTCGCAAATAAAACTCGCCGAGCCCAGAAGACTCACTAAAACACACACACACACACATCCAGCTTTTCCTCCAGCCTTTTCAAAGCAGTAAAACAGAAAGCATCAATTCTCCTGGGTTTTTTTTGTGCGTTTTCCAATTCCTCACTTTATTAAAACCAGTAGTCTGTTAAAGAGTTGAAAGGCTTGTCTTGCTGAAACATGGACGATTCTGCTTGACCTGGCAACCGCAAGCGCCGTGCCATAGATCTGACAAACGTGTGCAGGTGAAATTGCCTAAGACCTTTACAGATGTATACCGGAGAGGAAATTTCATGGTATGCGAGGGTGATGCAGATGAAATTCAGGTATATAGCTCCGTTCTTTGCCCTGAAATAAGACTTTTAGCTAGAACTGGTATAAACAACTTCCTGAACACTTTCTAAGATCAGCTTTCTAATGTCAGCAACCACAGTATGACTAACGTGCGTCATCTTTCCATTGGAGATGTGCATTATTTCCCAGGTAAGTGAAGTTCAGAGCGTTCATTGGTGTTTATGTTTCCAACTAACTGTTTTAATCAGTCACGCTTTATTTTCAATATGAAAGTGAAAGCAGAAGCGGGCAGCGGACGTCCACTGCACCTGGATTCCTCGCTTCACTCCTCTCTGAAACGCCGCTTGGCTGCCCAGCTTCACAAGAGATATGATTAAATTATGAGGGGGATTTAAATGGCCATGTCGACTTTGTGAATCTCTGGAGCTGTAAAGGCATTCTGAAAGCTGACATCTGCCCGACAAGGAGTGGAGGAAAAGCAGTGGAAGAAAAGAGTGTGGTGAGAGCTGCACCTAATGATGGAGGAGAAGAATGTTGAGGAAGACGCTCGACCTTTTGGCCTAGGCTCATTGTTGCTAACTTTTTGAGAACCTAGCAACAAATCTATTGACATTTTGGCTCGACACAAATCACAGCCTAGAATTATACAAGCCGAGAGAGCAGGTTCACTCCAATCACCACCAGTGTGTAAAGACTGAGTTGCACTTGCATAAGCCAACCAATCCCTGATCACCGGCGCTCCCGACAACCAATCCCTGATCACCGGCGCTCCCGACAACCAATCCCTGATCACCGGCGCTCCCGACAACCAATCCCTGATCACCGGCGCTCCCGACAACCAATCCCTGATCACCGGCGCTCCCGACAACCAATCCCTGATCACCGGCGCTCCCGACAACCAATCCCTGATCACCGGCGCTCCCGACAACCAATACCTGATCACCGGCGCTCCCGACAACCAATACCTGATCACCACTTTTCCCCCTAAAACAAAAAACTAAGCGCCACCATTCCCCAAGAAGCACCAACTCCCAGTGTTTCCGACAACCAATGACTGATCACACAGTGTTCCTACTGGCCAATAACTAAACACCATTGTCCCTTACAACCAATAACTAATCACCACTGCTTGCTCCACTGCTTGTCCCACCCACACAGCCATTATCCATAGGCATTTCCTTCCTTTTCCTGAAACCCATCTACTCACTGCCAGAGCTTTTATCTATTTGCAGAAGAGAAAGAAAAGTCATGTTGTGAAAAGTCATGACTAATCTCCACAATGTTTAGTCATATAGTTCTTACAGAAGTGAGTCTATTGTTTTGCATTTTGCAAACTTCCTTCTGATCTTCACAAAGGACTCCTGAAAATCTTCTTTTAACTAAAATCTTCTGTGGTTGTACTCTGATTGTAATATACCTTCTTCAAATCATGCCGATTCAGCAAATATACAAATTAGTATTCGGACATTGCTGGTGACTTTTCGATCACATGATCACGCACCAGCTAGCTTCTCCTGAAAAGTGCTGGCCTCATTGTACATGATGGATCAGGGATACGTCCAAGACTGAAGCCATATAATCTGGGTGAAATTCCAGCACACACTTTCCATGAACGCAATCAGATGTTAGATGGTAAACTTTTGATTTTTCTAAAATGCCCACATAAAAAAAAGCTGAAGTCTGTATTACAGGTTTTGATGGTTACAAGGCCAGCCATTGATGAAATCTACTGAAGCACGGTGCTACAAAGATTAAAGCTCCAGTCTTTGTGCCTACACACTCACTCTCTCACACACACTTTTTTTCCTGCACTACATTCCTGTATTTCTTTTCAATAAACCTCTTCTCTCTACCCTAGCTCTTCTTCTCTCCCTCATTGTCTGACTTAGACTCTAATAAAATGCTGGCCTTGAGGTCTGGCTCATAGGTATGCTGTGCGTGGGTCTACTTTTGGGTGGTGTTGGTGATTGTGATGGTGGGGGTCAGGCAGAGGCTACTACTGTGTGTGTGTGTGTGGGGGGGGGGGGGGGGGGGTTGAATAGACCAATGACAAAACACCTCCCTTAAACAAAGGGAAACTGCACAGAAGAATGAGGGGTGGAGTGAGAGAAGGAAAGAGCCCTACTCCCAAAGTTACAAATGAGTATTTTAAGCACTGAATCTATGTGTATGGCTTGTGTGGCAATAATTCAGCATAGGATCATCTAACACACTCCAACCTGTGTGCATTCTGTCTTTAACTTGATTCTGGACGTTTTGTGTGTGTTTGATTCTCACACAACTAAATAAAGGTCGGTCTGCTTCCCCTTGCCCTCCAAACTGACAAAATCCTCCCCCCAGCCCACACTTTTCCCCCCTCTTTCTCTCACACACACACACACACACACACACAGAGAACACTTGATGCATTCACACAGAGCGACATTACTAGTGTAGCCCCCCTTTCACTTTCCATTGTTTAAAAATCCCCTCAACATCTCCATAGTAACCAGTTCAAGCTTTTTGACTCATGTTCATAAGCCTTAGTCTTATATCCTGCAACTACTGATATCAAGCTCAGGGCTAGGAGATCTGATCTCTTAATGAAATATGGGTCGTGTTTCAAATGGGAGCAGGAGTTAGGAACACTTTTAATTATATAGGAAAGTTTCAGTTGTTTTTATCTTGATGGTAGAGTCACAACCATGCAACAGGTCCGGATGGACCCGGAAATGCATTTCAGTGGACTGAAGAGTTATGGAAAATTAAGAAATGAGAAATGAGCTGTCCTCTGTTGCAGGAAATCACTTGAATTTGCATAGATAATTTAGTTCAATGCAGGTCATAGAGAAAAAAAACGAGTTTGACCCACTTTCACATACACCAACCTCTATATATGTGTGGGTGTGTATGTGTGTGTGTGTATGTATATATATATATATATTAATTACAATTACACACACACACAAAAAAGAGAAAATTAATATATATATTCATTCATTCATTTATTTATTTTAACTCTTTCTGGTCTGATTTGTGACATGAGCATATCTTTGAAAAAAAAAAAAGTTTATACTAGTCAAAAACACCGACGTGAAACACTGTGAGGAAAATAAACAATTGTTTATAATCATGTAATAATCAAGCAAAGCAGTTTATAGAGCCGGCTTGTTCGGTTGCACATCCCCACCCTCGGGTGTATTATTACAATTCCATCATCTGTGGTTATTTAACAACAGGATTTTCCTTCGTCGTCAACATTTCTGACTAGTTCCTCATCAGAGGGTTATCAGATATTAAAGCAGTCTATTATTCTGTCCCCTGACCCTCACATGCTTTTTAATACAACAGCTGTGAAAAAGGTGCGAATGCTCCCTCGACACACAGCTACATTTTCAGGATTAGTAGAGCCCCCCCCCTATTTAGTCCTTTATCTTCCTTCATAAATAAAATATCTATTGTTTCATTATTCCAGTCCTCCCTGCAACCCTTTTCACCCTGAACTGCACTTGAAATGTGCTCTGGCAGAAAGAAAATGGCCCGGGCCATGAATAAATGAAAGAAAGGAATAGCATTTTGTGAGTTGTGAACCAAGCGGCTGCATTCACATGGCAAAACTTTAGTCATTTGTCACTTGGATGTATTATTAAATCCCCCGAGAGCACGCTTTACTCCAGGCATATGAAACACGGACGGTGTTACATTGATATTCCTCCGACTAAGTAACCAGCCATTTTTTTCCCCACTCGCTCGTGCCAGCCACAGGTTAAATCCCAAAAGGCTCTTTCCTTTGCGTAAAAGTGCCCTTTCACGTGCTAGGTAATAATGGGCACCTGCGCCATACTTAGTGCGCGACAAGTCCACTAGGGAATGATTTCAGACGCGTCCTGGATCAGGTGCGTGAATACACCTGCTGGCGTAAATAATTAACTATGCAAAAGCTAGAGCCCCAAAAAACCGGAAATGCCGGTCGCGTAGGCAACAGGTTGTAGAGTGAATGGTAAAATATGACGAAGGGCTATTTGATCAGCTGTGTGGGTTTTTTTTATTCACAAATTTTCCTGACTAAATATTTAACCCTAACATGGCGGTACCTTTAGGAAATCCTAAAGGTATTGCCTGTTGCGTTTCTATAAAGCAGCCCAGGTTTCCAGCAAAAACCAGTCAAGACTAAGACTGGGAATAACATGACATGCCGGGAAAGACACGAATCCTTTGCGTGAAGAATTATGGAAAGGACGGAACGATCGGATAATATTTTTTAGTTTGTTCTATTTTACATCCAAAACAGCATGTGACATTATAGCAGTAAATGCTAAAATACTAAGCTATTTGCTTAGTCACTAATCTTGTTGAACTCTAACAAGTTTATACCGTACCTGACAACACCTTAAGGGGGAAAATACTTTAAAAGGCCACACCTTACAGGAGAACATGGCGCACGTCGAAACTGAGCAGGTCACCGAAAGTAAAATAGAGGCTACAGAGGAACCATCCAGGAGAAGAACAACCGAGTTATTGCTCACATTTCGGCGTGAAAACGCGACACGAACCACATATTCCTAATACGCCTAGTCGCGTAAGGGCACATTAATAATAATAATAATAAGGGAAAACTGGATCATTGACACCGACTGTCACCGGTTAAACCGATACTCAGAACTTCACGCGCACATACTGCGTTCTCACGCGCACGGATTCTCATTCTCATGCTGAATGAAAGGCTCTTACCTCGGACATTCAGGAGGATGAGGATGATAGCACCGAGGAGTCCTGTCGCTGAGCAGAAACCGGAGTCTCGCACCATGTTTTCTCTGGAGTCTCTGCTTGTCAGCGAGAAAGGAGCAACTTAAGTCCTATTGTACACAAAACTATGCCTCCCGATTTAAAAAATTAAAAAAAAATAAAAATAAAAATACACCCGGCATCCACTCTTCAGAGCCACAAACTTACTGACTTTCTGTTTTGCTCCTCAGCCGCGACTTTTCTTTCTTGCTTATTATTAAAAGGAGTTGTAAAAGCGTCCACGCGCTCCGCCAAACTGTGATCACAATCTCGGGGTTTTTGGAGAGAGAAAAAAGAGAAAGAAATCGTTCTCAGTCCTGGTTTAATAATAAGCTATGAAGTGCACAGAGAGAGTGTGTGTGTGTGTGTGTGTGTGTGTGTTTGCTCCACAGCGTATAGCTGAGCTCTGACCGAAACTCCGCAGACGCTCCCCGCTACTGGAGCCAACTGTCACGTGATCTCCGACGTCACTACTTCACCAAAAAAAAAAAAAAATGAAGAAGGGGGAGAAAAAAAAACCCCAGGTGAATATCCAGGAACTTCCTGAGGCGGTTTTATATTATATACAGATCTGCTGGGTGAAACTTTTACTACATACAATATGAACTGCTTTAACACTGTAAGGTGAACTGGACAGGAAATACACATCCTTACTGTGGTGTACACGCCATTATGTACCAACACACCTGGTGAGCACGCGCAGGAAAAAACAACAACGCTTTTATATTTCTGAAATGTATATTCACGCTGGAAATGTCCATAAAGTCTATAATATATAATATATATAAGATTTAAAGTATATAATTGGACTGTAATTGTCTTTTAAAGCGAAGCTATAAAGGTATTGGAGAGTCACAGGTACAATACACATGCTAAAAGGCACGATAGATCTTCCATTCAAGTGACAAGCAAAGGGTTTGTTTGTTTGTGAGCTGTATAGGAAGCATTGAGGCATTTAAATGTTAATGTTATTGTAAAGCAAGTTTCCAGCCCATAAACTATAGCCTATAGGCTGTAAACCTGTCACAACAACTTTAATAATGAAACAAAAAGTAAACTGGTGCAGGAAGATTTCCTAGAAATGTCACCATAGCTACATAGTTGTGCAAAGTGTTTACTCTACCTTCATGCGTCCTGAATGATGATAATCTAGTTTTTATTTCAGCCTTTTTTCCTAGGAAACATCGAATGTAATCTTTTCTCAGGACGTCACGTGGCTTAAAAGAAGAACGTAAACACTGGTCTAATCTTTGGAGGCAGAAACAAAGGTTTCAGGCATCGAACCGTGACATTTAATGAATTCAGTGGAGAAAACAACACATTCGTATTAACTGTACTCTTTAATATTTCCGTGTTCACAGATTTACGTTTTTAATAAACCAATCAAGCATCTCTATTCAAACAGATTTTTTTCAGCGTTCACAAATTACAGATATTTTCCCAGGTGTTCACCTAGTCAAATCCAGTTTTCCAATAAACCCGGGGACAAAAATAAAAACTTGAGCATCTTAGCCAGCCCAGAAATCTGGGAAAATGTAATCAAGCATGGAATGAGAGAACTGGATTTCACTAACCCCTAAGCATGGGAAGGAGCAGCCTGAATACAGCTCTTTGAGTTTAACATTCGAAATTTTGCTTCCATACTAATAAGCTCTGGGCAAAATGATACTGATGTGTGAACTGGAAAGAGAGGAAACAGTGAGGATTACAGTATTCAATCAACACCAAGAGCATGTGCTAATTTGAGAAGCTGGAAAAGCTTGGGAAGGTTTTTATCCTGCCTCGGTGTCATTACTCTAAATATAGAGGTAGTAGAGGATATTTTAAGCAGGTCATTGAAATTGCTCAGTATGTAGGTGTCAAACTAGAAATAATTCGGGCTCGGTTTCCTGAGTGCAATTCATCTTTGTGTACTGTATTCGACCTACTGTGTGCATAGAAGCAACACTGCCCCCCACCTGCTGCAGGCACCTTCACCACGTACCAACACATCACCCGAAGCGAGTCATCCTCCCCGCCTGCGTCTCTCGCCACCTCGAGTGCACATCCATTAGCAGCGTGTATCTCCTTGTATAACACCCATGAGCAAATTATTGAGCAAATAATTGGTAAGAGCGACAAAGCCCTGTGCATTCTAAGCAGGGCTGACGTGCATGCTATGTAAAGGCTCTGGGCTGAAAGGCAAGTCATTGTTCCTTCTCAGGGGTTTGTTTTTCTTCTTCTTCTTCTTGTGTAGTGGTGAGCTCACAGTGCAGGAAGAGTGTGGCGAGAAGATAACAAACTAGTTTTAATATCTAATCCTCACACATTTTTTTATACATCTTGTGGCTTGTTGGATAAACCTTCGACTTTTTCTCCTGAGGTTAATAAACTCAGAGGAGCCTATTTATTTTCCATATCATAGTCTCACGTGCTGGCAATTTGCACAGTTGATGATGCAGAGGAAATTTAAAAGCACCACCCTGTGTGTGTGTATATGTGTATGTGTGTGTGTGTATGAGAGTGATTACCGTAACAACCAGGAGACTTCATTTAAATAATTTCTCTCTACGCCTGGCTCGTCTTCTCCCTATCATAGCTAATCCCTGGCTCTCCCTCGCTGTTCACACAGGGATCAGGATATGTACACTGCCATGGCTCTCATTAGTTACTGTTGTCCTACTTTGTTGGCTCTGAAATTGTTCTTTAATTCATTTTTCCTCCTATCTGTCTTTCACATTTCCCTCTTCGCTTTCATCCTCTATTTCCTAGCACTTTCTCTTTCACTCTCTTCTCCTTGACTAAGAGGTAATTAGAAGGTACGAGTGCTTCGCAGCGTGATAACTTTGTCAGTTTTAATTAAAGACCTTTATAGGGATGGAGGCATTTTTGTCCAGGAACAAGAGACTTGTAATATATATTCAGACCTTTAAATTCTCCTTCATGCTTGCACATCATTACCCCAACACACACACACACACATACACACACGGTAGTTGCCTAGTGCACAGTTTTTACCCTTATTTGTATTCTTTGTGTGGGCAGCATGTGACTAAAGTTCAGCAGAAGCAGACGGCAAAGAAGTGAGAGTTGATATCAGCCGATGTGCACTTCACTATCTGCACCATGAAAATAATCTCAGCAAAAGAATATATCTTAAATATTGGCAAATCGGCTTAATGCTTCGGATTCTAAGATTCTTCTAAAACAAATAGCAGAACCACAAAGTTCTGTCTAGGAATAGTCCGTAATAACCGTACATCTGTTTAATTCTAATCTCATAAAGAAAATATCGAATACATTTGCCATCTATTGGTTATGATCTATTAAATGCAACTGTGTGTATGTGTGTGTGTGTATGTGTGTGTGTGTGTGTGTGTGTTCCATCGCCTGCACAAAAGAGTGCGCGGTTCTGTTTATCGATTCCTAACAGCACTGCTGTGTTTTCCTGTGTGAGTGTTCGTGTTTGAGTATGCAATTTTCACATCCATGTTTTCCAGCTGTCAGACATATCCTGCATACTGTCAGAGTTTGCACTGCCTTGGCAATTTCAAATTTAGTATCACACACACACACATATAGACACACATTGAATTGTCAAACACTTCCTACATGATGTCCAGTAACCATTGTACATGGCTCTCTCTATTATCTTAACCAGCACACAGCTGAAAGCAGCACTATGAGTTCTTATTCTCTTCTTTTTGCTCTTGTTTGCGTTTGTGAATGTTTCATCCTTCCAGCTACAGCGCAAAGAGGTGAGTAATTCTGTTCGATTCATTAACAACATAACAGCTGCACAGTTTGAAAATAGGTTAAATCCACAACTTGATAATTGACAAATAAGCAGTTCTATGGTCCATGCTTCTACAGAAAGCGTTAAAGGAGCTATGGTGAAGCCTACATTAGTGTTTCTTTATCAGCTATAGGAATCTGAGGACCCTTGACTGGCACAAGAACCCTTGAGGAGCGTATAACTGTGCGCATATCTTGTGTACATGTTAAGAAAAAGGGTACATTCAGTATAACAAGGACATTTACGACATTGGAACTTCCAACTCCTTTCACATGACAGTTTTGGATAGTGTGGTGTTGTAGTATTTAGTAAGTAATAGGTGCTTTGTTAGCATGTTTGTTTCACACTTATAGGTCTGTGGGTTTGATTTCTGCCTCTATCCTGTGTATTGTGAAGGTCACTTCATTCTCTGCTTTTGAGGTTTCCTCCTCTGGTCCGTCTGAAGTCAACCTACTGCATTGTAGGTTGACTGACATAAATTGTCCTGTGTGTGTGAGTAAGAGAGAGAGAGATGAGTTAGCACCGCATTGAGTTGCTATAGACTCCAAGCTTCCTAGTGACCCCGTGTAGGATAAGCGCTAGAGAAAAATAGATTCATTAGGCATATATCAACCAATTAGGTATACCCAACACCGATAAAATCCTTTTATTCCCTGTTAAATAAAGAGATTTGAATGGTTTTACTCAACACCTACTCTTTTACCATTTAAATTTGGTATTTAAATACTTAGCTGCATTTGAATATTTGTAACCACTGAGGTGGAACAAGGGCCAAGAAAATGGATTTGAGTTAAAGAAACTAAACTAGTTAAACTAGTACTTCATTAAAAGTACAGAGTCAAAAGTCTATTTGAGCCGAAGCTCCGTCCCTCAAACATACACACGTCTTTAAGAGTAAAAGTAAACAGTCATAATTTTTCTAAATCTTTTTCAAACAAAGATCATGAAAAAATATAAAGGCCCATCAGCACCAAAAAAACACCTCTTTACCTAGTCAATTAAATAATAAACAAATGGCCAAATTGTATCTAGCTATCTAATGTAAACTAAATTAGCTCATTCAATGAGTATACTTTACTTCAGCTTTCCTTAGCTTTAACGGTGAATTTTAAAGGCTGATGTTTCATCTTTCATGTAGGAGGCTAATCTGACACTTCATCCTGTATGAATGAGTAACACCGGCGAAAAAAACCCAACAAACAAAACATCCTACTCAGAAAAAAAGGAAGAAAATAGCTTTTTTCACGGCTTTTGAGATTGTGTACTTTAAAGGTCAGTAAAGAGTAAAATGTACTTGTGTTAAAGTACTGAATTTCAACTAGACCTGAATAAAGTATAAATTGTTGTAAAACTAATACTTAAGCACAATTAGAGTGATTATAACCGTGCATTTCTTGTGAAATACAGCTCCCTTTACAGCTTCAGGAGCTAATGCAGAAATTGTGATTGTATTGAGTCTCCACAGTTAATTCGGCTTAATTCATGGTGTATTGTAGCAGCGTTTTCACAGCACCATTTGGTGACAGCGGGGAAGCGAGCCAGCAAGGCAGGCACAAAAAATTTTATAAATATAATAAAAAATAAAAAAACCCATAAGAACGATTAATGTTTCAAGGACCCACATGTATTTTTTATTCTTGGCTGCCCAGACAAACTGTCATACACGGCTTTCACACAGAGACTTTCTTCATTTCTTAATCAACAAATTCCAAGAAACTCTTCTGTAAAACTCGGAGAGTCTCTTACTGCACCATCGGATAAAACCCACAGGAAACCATATATGGAAGTAGAGCGTGTTAAATCATCTGACCGATTTAGGGCAGCGGCTGAACTTGTTATTGAAATTGTTGTACATTAGCTGTCTTTTGTTAAGAGATCGAGTGAAGTTTGATTTATTTAGCAGCTAATCAAGGAACTTTGCAGAGTAAGCTTATGAGTCACATTCAGTACATTTACATGGAGCCAAATAATCCATTAGTAATCGGACAAACATCTGAATCAAATTTTGGATTGAAATGGATTGAATGAGGCAATGTAAAGCTAAAATAATCTGGTATATAGGAAAATACTTGGTGTGTAAACACTCGCATTTGACCATTTTCTCAGTTTGGATTTAAAAAAAACGTAGTGTGGATGCTTTGGTCAAAATATACACCGATCAGGCATAACATTATGGCCACCTGCCTAATATTGTGTTGGTCCCACCTTTTGCTCTCAAAACAGCCCTGATCCATCATGCACTGTGTATTCTGACACCTTTCTATCAGAACCAGCATTAACTTCTTCAGCAATTTGAGCAACAGTAGCTCGTCTTTTGACTCGGATCACACGGGCCTGTCCTTATGCATCAATGAGACTTGGCCGCCCATGACCCTGTCTCCAGTTCACCATGGTTCCTTCCTTGGACCACTTTTGATAGATACTGACCACTGCAGACCAGGAACACCCCACAAGAGCTGCAGTTTTGGAGATGCTCTGATCCAGTGGTCTAGCCATCACAATTTGGCCCTTGTCAAACTCGCTCAAATCCTTACACTTGTCCATTTTTCCTGCTTCTAACACATCAACTTTGAGGACAAAATGTTGCTTAATATATCCCACCCACTAACAGGTGCCATGATGAGGAGATAATCAGTGTTATTCACTTCACCTGTCACTGTTCATAATGTTATGCCTGACCGGTGTATGTAAACAAAATATTTTAATCAGATTGCAATGATTAAGGTTCATATAAAACAAAATAAAAGTACTGAAATCAGATTACTGCTGAAAATGGGCACATATAAACATGCCTACTGTGCTGTGGAAGGCTTTCAGTCCTGATGTGGATGTTGTTAGAAGCAGGCTGTCAGGACGGCAGGCAGTAAGATATTAAAGTTAAAAAAAAAAAGGAGAGAAAGAAAGAATGATGCTTGAGGGATCCGCATGCCATCCATTTTTCATTACAGCCTTCCCAGGCCAACTGCTGCACGAACTTACAGTTCCCTCAGTTGTGTAATAACTACAGCACAAATGTTCTTGCAAAACCCACCGAGCCTCCATTACTTCAGATGATTTAGAAGGAAATGTAAAACATCTGGCAATAATTTAAATGGAAGGAGTTGAATGTTGGTTTTTTAATTTTTTTTTTTTTTGTAATCAAGTCCCTTGTTAATCCAACAATGTTTATATATGAACTCTCATAAAAGAGAGAGAGAGCGAGAGAGAGCGAGAGAGAGAGAGAGATCATCAAAAATCCTATTGGAATTTCAGCTTGTTCTTATTTGATGTTCAGTATCCTATAGGAAGGCCTACTTTATTGGAAATAATGTCCTGTTATTTGAGATTTATTGGAAATTACAGAAAGTCTTTGGGAAGATTATTATTTTTTAAAAAAAGAATTTTAATTGAAGTATTTGAGGTTATGTTCATATATTCACATATGTGGTTTAGTGGTGTTCTACAACAAGCATAGCATAAATCATTACATATGTAGGTTTTTCCGGCTCTTGCGTATGGTTTCCGATCACCAACACCCAAAATGGATCCCACTCAAACCTCTTGTAGAAGTCCTAGCGGATATTTATGTGCTGTAATATCCCGTAGGAAGCTCAGGAGAATGGTTATAAAATGTGAAAGAAATTCTCATTAAAATCCTGAACTAAAAAAAAAAGGAATATGTGGTCAGGTAAGATTTAAGAAAAATATTGGTCGGCAATGTTTATGATTTCACATTCGCTTATACTGGCATTTAGATTTCATTTAAACAAGTTTCTTAATTGCATTATGAAGCATGATCCGGTTATTAATGTACAGCAATTAGAGTGTGAAAGTGTGTGAGGATGCTGGGAACAATAACTAAAGTATTAACTGTAGGTAATTAATGCTCATGTGCTGGAATAGTGAAGCGGTAAGGGGACACATTAAGGACACCAAAATAGACCTGGGTAGATATTGAGCACCCAAAAACAGACATGGGGACACCTTGAGCACCCATAAAAATAGACATGGGGACACCTTAATGACACTAAAACAGGCATGGGGACACATTTAGGGCACCAAAGGGACACCTTGAGCACCCAAAAAATAGACATGGGGACACCTTAATGACACTAAAACAGGCATGGGGACACATTTAGGGCACCACTGGGGACACCTTGAGCACCCAAAAAATAGACATGGGGACACCTTAATGACACTAAAACAGGCATGGGGACACATTTAGGGCACCACAGGGACACCTTGAGCACCCAAAAAATAGACATGGGGACACCTTAATGACACTAAAACAGGCATGGGGACACATTTAGGGCACCACTGGGGACACCTTGAGCACCCAAAAAATAGACATGGGGACACCTTAATGACACTAAAACAGGCATGGGGACACATTTAGGGCACCACAGGGACACCTTGAGCACCCAAAAACAGGCATGGGGACACCTTGATCACACAAACATAGACATGGGGGCACCTTAATAACACCAAAATATACCCTTGGGAAATTTTGGGAAGCATCCCGAAACACACCTAGGGGGACCTTAAGGACACCAAAACAGACATGGGAACACCTTAAGCACCCAAAAACAGACCTGGGGACATCTTAATGACACCAAAATCGACTTGGGAACACCTTGAGCACCCAAAAGCAGACCTGGGGACACCTTAAGGACACCGAGAAGAGATCTGTTGCACAATAATAGCTGGTCGTTGGTTCGAATCTCGACTTTGGTGAGATCACCAGTATTGATTTTATTTTTATTGAGTGTTGGAAATACACAATCGAATCATGCTGGATGAACGAAAACTAATTGTGCTAACTGTTACTCAATGAAATCATTTCAATTCATTTCATTCAGTGAGCTTTTTCTCAGTTTCTTATTGGAACCCTTTAGGATTTTTAGACAAAGAAAAACTCACCAAGCCTCCATTATAATTCATTACTCTTTAAAATGTGTGTGTGTTTTTTTTAGTTAATGCCTGGAGTGATGTGATCATGGTGGAAAAAGGCACAGCCGTCACCCTGCGCTGCTCTGAGGATCCCCAAGTAACCCCCAGGCTGGTCAAATGGATGATGATGGGAGAGAAGGGGACACGATGGACCATGCTGTTTTCAGGGGACATTCGAGAAAGAGGGAATAGGAGAGAAATACAGGGAGGCAGAATCTTGGAGATATCTGATTATATTTTCTTGCGATTTACTGCCACGGAGGATAGTGGAGGGCTCTACTCTTGCCTGGTGGAGAAAGAAGACAAGAAGTTCAAAGAGAGGATTGTTCTTCTGGCTGTTGTTAAACGTTGAGTAGTTCACTCTGTCTTTATCTCTGTTACGCACACAACACTCCATTTTTCTTCGTCCGTGTCTCCCGGCTTTGCTTATTTTGAGTCCATTACCGAGATCTGTTTTGTCACGTCACATTAAATCGGAGAAGATCACATCTCACATCATAAGAATAATACACAGCGTGTTATTTACTTTATTAAATATGATATACAGGAGCTCCTTATTACAGACAATTAACACTTTGTCTCTAAAATATGGCATCATGAGACATGATATATAGTGTGTGGTACAATTTGCTGTTAAACATATTTAGATTGAAATATCACCTACATTGTGTGTGTGTGTGTGTATACAGTGTCCTTAGCTCCAGCGTCTGTCATCCCCATCGACAGCACTGCGAGTTTGAAAGCTGAAGTATCTCCTTCCTATGCTGTAGCAGGCGGGACGTGGCTCTCACGCACCGGTTCCCTGTTACTCACTGACATGTCCTTAGCAGGCACCCTGCTCACCAAACTGCCCCGTGTCACCCCCAGTGACAGCGGCACCTACACCTGCAACATTACTGTGGACGGCCAAAGCAGGAATCCTGGCTACAGCTACACACTCAGCGTGACGGTAAATGGTGAGGAATCTGATTCACCTGAACACACTACTCACTTTAGATCTTCTATGGTATATGCTCTCGTACACATGTAGCTATAAATGTACCGAACATCAGCACCAAATAAATGCGATTATGCAATCAGCCAATCATGAGTCAGCAGCACAGTGCATACACTTGTGCAGATACAGGTCAAGACCTTCAGCATTGACTTTGAGCATGATGTGGTTGATGGTTTGACTATTTCACTATCTTCATACACAAAATGACAGACAGACAGACAGACAGACAGATAGACAGATAGATAGATAGATAGATAGACATGGAAAACAGGTAGATAGATAGATTTATAGATAGACAGACAGACAGACAGATAGATAGATAGATAGATAGATAGATAGATAGATAGATAGATAGATAGATAGATAGATAGATAGATAGATAGATAGACGGACAGACAGACAGACAGGCAGTTAGACAGTTAGACATGGAAAACAGACAGGTAGATAGATGGATTTATAGATAGACAGACAGGCAAATAGACAAACAAATAAACAGATAGATTAATAGATTTATAATTAGACAGACAGGCAGGCACTTAGACAGATAGACGGGTGGGTAGATAGATAGATAGATAGATAGATAGATAGATAGATAGATAGATAGATAGATAGATAGATAGATAGATAGACATGGAAAACAGGTAGATAGATAGATTTATAGACAGACAGACAGACAGACAGACAGACAGACAGACAGACAGACAGATAGATAGATAGATAGATAGATAGATAGATAGATAGATAGATAGATAGATAGATAGGGAAAACAGGTAGATAGATAGATTTATAGACAGACAGACAGACAGACAGACAGACAGACAGACAGACAGACAGACAGACAGACAGACAGATAGATAGATAGATAGATAGATAGATAGATAGATAGATAGATAGATAGATAGACATGGAATACAGGTAGATAGATAGATTTATAGACAGACAGAGACAGACAGGCAGATAGATAGATAGATAGATAGATAGATAGATAGATAGATAGATAGATAGATAGATAGATAGATAGATAGATAGATAGATAGATAGACGTGGTTGCTGGTTTGACTATTTCACAAATTGCTGGGATTTTCATCTTTTTTCCGAGTGTCTAGTAATCCAGCGTTCACTGTAGCCCCAGATTCCTGTTATTGGTTGAGAAAACTGGATTTCATGTGATTTCTTGTGGTATATCGCTCATCCAGCTCAAGCTTGTGCATTATGAGATGCTTTTCTGAGTGATTATTCGAGTATCCATGGCCTTCTTTTTTTAGGTCAAACCAGTCTGACTATTATCTCAATATCTCTTCTTAACAACATATTTCTACCTGAAGAACTGCTCTTTTTTTCTCTTTGTTTTTGTTTGATTTTTTGGATCATTCTGTGTCACGGAAATCTCAAGAGATCATTAGTTTCTGAAATACTCATACCGGCTTATCTGGCACCAACAATCGTCACATGTATATAGTTGCGTCATGTATACAGTTGCGAAAGTCACTGGATGAGTAAAGCCGTTTCCCGAGCCTTGCCTCGTCTGAGAAAAGGTGGGGATGTTTGTTGTGGCATGATGGAGAATATGTCATAAGACCAGATACCAATGAGCTCTGGGAATTTTCCATTTAGACTGTGAAAAAATTATTTAGCTTGAAGTCACTCTTTATCAGGAGCCTATAAAAAGTCTCCATCTCATCAGTGATAGAAATGTTTAAATCTGAGTTCAACAGGAGATTACAGAAAGGCAACAATGACTGAAATCAGACTCTGGACTAAGAGACATGAAGCGTTATGTTACAAAACCACTTTCAGTTTTCAGTAAAAATGGAAATGACTTGATTTGAACATGTTATAAGGCTTCTTTGGATCAGATCTGGAATCACCAGTGTGTAAAGTTGATCTCTTTTCTCAAATTTCAGAATGTGTAGCATGTGTTAGGCTCACAAAGTAAGTTTATCGGACATTGAATGCAATGCTTAGCACTTAGCACTAAGCGTGACCAAACAAACAGAGCAGCCGGATCTGTTTACTGTCAACAATGGTGGAAGAAAAAGTTTCCTCAAAGAACACAGCTCAATAAAGAACAAAGATTCCTATTATGTATTAACGGAACTAACAGTATTAAATCATTTACTGTACCACTATACTAAGTAATTTAAGTAAGTAGTAATTTATTGTATGTCAGGCTTGGAGAGAGAGAGAGAGAGAGAGAGAGAGAGATAGACAGACAGACAAGCAAATAGATAGATAGACAGATAGTCAGATAGACTGACAGATAGATAGACAGGCAATTAGACAGACAGACAGACAGACAGACAGACAGATTAATAGATTTATAATTACACAGACAGACAGACAGTTAGGGTAGGTAGGTAGGTAGGTAGATAGATAGATAGATAGATAGATAGATAGATAGATAGATAGATAGATAGATAGATAGACAGACAGACAGACAGACGGACGGACGGACAGACAGGCAGTTAGACAGTTAGACAGTTAGACATGGAAAACAGACAGGTAGATAGATGGATTTATAGATAGACAGACAGGCAAATAGACAAACAAATAAACAGATAGATTAATAGATTTATAATTAGACAGACAGGCAGGCACTTAGACAGATAGACGGGTGGGTAGATAGATAGATAGATAGATAGATAGATAGATAGATAGATAGATAGATAGATAGATAGATAGATAGATAGATAGATAGATAGATAGATAGATAGATAGATAGATAGATAGATAGATAGATAATCAGATAAGTAGACAGACAGGTAGATAGATAGATAGATAGATAGATAGATAGATAGATAGATAGATAGATAGATAGATAGATAGACAGATAGATAGATAATCAGATAAGTAGACAGACAGACCGATAGACATGTAGATAGATAGATAGATAGATAGATAGATAGATAGATAGATAGATAGATAATCAGATAAGTAGACAGACAGGTAGATAGATAGATAGATAGATAGATAGATAGATAGATAGATAGATAGATAGATAGATAGATAGATAGATAGATAGATAATCAGATAAGTAGACAGACAGGTAGATAGATAGATAGATAGATAGATAGATAGATAGATAGATAGATAGATAGATAGATAGATAGATTTACAGATTGATAAATTATTAGATTATGATTAGATTATTATTATTATTATTATTATTATTATTATTATTATTATTAAATCTCAAATAAAAGGCAAATACAGATCTACAGAAAACACACATTCTCTATATTACACCACTGTATGTACACACTGAAATAGACTAATAAGAATGGTGGAATGTTTGCTGAGAAATCACATGGAGGCGTTCCCTGCTAGGAATTTTCCCAGTTGAATAACTGGTTATGGTGTTTCAATATGCTGTATAAACTAAACCAAACAAATCAGTTGTCTCTTCAGGTGTCTCACCGAGGTACTCAGGTAACTACAGTGTATTTACAAGTTCATGCGTGATTGCTTCTCCTTGTACAACAGCGCTATTAATCAATCCCAGGTTTATATTCATGCGTCCTGCTGTTTCTATAGAAACAGCTCCTACACTAAAACTTGATGGATACTGGTATTATGAAATAAATCTTTGAAAAATCTTTAAAAAAAATGTAAAAATGTTTTTATTATTATTATTATTATCATTACTATTATTATTATTATTATAACAGGAACATTGTGAGTTTGTTTAGCATTTTTAAAAAGGAGTCTCCAGTATCGTTGCTTTGTAAAGTTTAAGAAGGGAATCTTTCTGGTTTTGTAGTAACTTTTGTTTTGTTTATTAACTTCAAGAGACTGTATACACTTGCGTTTCTGTAGAACAGAAGCGATACCAGGAAGTGAGTTGTTCTGAATGGGATTAATGAGTGTGCATTACATGTTGCTCAACACATAACAGAATACGTAAGAGATATTTATTTAGCGAAGTATGTAAAAGGGAAAAACACAGATAAGCAGAGAGGAATGTGACAAAGTTTGATTCCGGAAGCAGACAGAATAAAACTACATTATAATTAACATACTATAATATATTAATTACATGACAGAATGTTATGAATGTGTGATATTTGATCTGTCACTCTAATCATTTCAAGGCTATGTGGAGAAATATAGTGTTTACTTATGTCAAATACATAAACTGGTGTCAGTTTAAAGGAAAGGCCGATATAAAGTGTCTCAGGAAGGTGTTAGGTCACACTGTACTGGAGGAATGGACACCGTTCTTCCTAAATATATTCTCTGGTACAGAACGCTGTCTAACACATTACTCCAGAAGAGTTGCTGCAGATTTCAAAAGGATTAAAGGTTATATTCTGTTTGTGTACTTTTAACAAATTGTAGTATGAAGTGGAATAAAACACTTTGGGACATACTGTTTTATATAGACTGATCAGGCATAACATTATGACCACCTGACTTATATTGTGTTGGTATATTTTGTTGCTAAAACAGCCCTGACCCTTTGAGGCATGGACGCCACTAGATCCCTGAAGGTGTGCTGTGGTATCTGGCACCAAGATGTTAGCAGCAAATCCTTTAAGTCCTGTAGGTTGCAAGGTGCGGTCTCCATGGGCCCCATATCACAACTTACAGGATTTACAGGACTTAAAGGATTTTAAAAGATACTGACCACTGCAGACCAGGAACACCCCACAAGAGCTGCAGTTTTGGAGATGCTCTGATCCAGTGGTCTAGCCATCACAATTTGGCCCTTGTCAAACTCTCTCAAATCCTTACACTTGTCCATTTTTCCTGCTTCTAACACATCAACTTTGAGGATAAAATGTTCACGTGCTGCCTAATATATCCCACCCACTAACAGGTGCCATGATGAGGAGATAATCAGTGTTATTCACTTCACCTCTCAGTGCTCATAATGTTATGCCTGATCAGTGTGTGTGTGACTTAATGATTAATGATTAGTTTCCTATTACTGTGTTTTATTGTTTATTTAAAAGATTGTGACAAGCTGTAGCACTTTTTTTAGTATGCATGTACAGAAGAGAAATGGTACAGTAATTTGATGAAAGAAAAAAAAAACACATTAAGGACTAAATCTGCACTAAAGGCAGAATAAATCCACGGAACATTGAAACTCACTAACACCCCTCTCTCTTTTCTTTTCTTATCACAGAGAAGCAAGTGGCATGGTTCCCAAATATTACATATGGTAAGACTTTCTGCCTCCATTGTCTCAGCCATGCTCGACACTGATCAGCTCGCGGTCTTCCACACGCTGCCATCTCATCCATCTCACACCATCTGGTTCCGCCTGAAACCACTTCTGCTAATCCAAACATTCTACATCATCAAGCAAACATCATGCTACATGCTTGAACAAACTCCCTCACTGGCTGCATCCCAACTCCTAGCTCCTGTGCACTATTTCAGGGACAGAAGGTGTTATTTCATACTTATTTTGTGTTTATTTGTATAGGGTGTAGTCAGTCAACTTCACACAAACACACACACACACACAGCAGCACAATGTTCGATTTGTATTCCTGAGGAAATTTTACATCGAACAATAATATCCTCATTCTTGTGCCTGTTCTTCTCTTCCCGTCTCTCACTCACAGTGCAGCATTCTCACGCCTGACTGTATAACAATGCCTCGAGAAATGACTAGCAGCACCGTAAATCAAATCAAATGATATTGTTGCTTCATCACTATTAATCTCGCTAAATCTCTTCTTTTTATGTTATTTCAGTCTCACTATTTTCTTTAGAGGAAATCCCCACTGGGGATATACCAATATGTTTCAGCTCATACATGCTCCAAAATGAAGAAGTTGGAGGGGAGAAAGTTGGTAGGTTTCAGCAGCAGATTATGTCGAGAAGCCTTTGAGATTTGACATCATTTCCTTGTCAAAACAGAAGATGATGTACAGACAAAACCGCTGATAAGTATAAATAAGAGCAACGTAATACCTGATATGTTCTGTGCTATTGCATTTTAATAGTGGACAACTACTCCATCTGTACATGACAGCTCACTTATCTGGACTTTGTGTAAGACAAGTGTTAATCAAGCTAATGTTAACGTTAGTTTAATCATTTCAGCTCCCTCAACAAGCTAGCAGGTTCACACACACGTTTCTATAGATACATATCAACTTTCTCTATGATTTGCTGTAATATTTGTGGGCAGTCTGGAAAAAAACACTCACATCTCTATCTTTGGTACATCTTAACCTCGTGGGAAGTTGTTGATTGATCTGCTCGCCCCCAAAGTGAAAATTAAAGAATTCCCCGGCTTTCTTACCATGCCTGGTTTTCATAGAAATGCTGTGAACTCTTTCTGTTTTGATGATGCTGTGACAGAGTTTCACGGACCCTCCGATAGATGGTAATTGATTACAAACTGAACTGATTAGGATTATGTCCATTTTACTACACCATGTGTCCAACAATGACCAACTCATGAGATTCACTGTATGAGGAAAACTCAATCTTTAGCCAGACTCACTTTTTTTAAATTTATTTATTTATTTTTACACTTGCTCTTTACCTTACATACTCTCTGCCAGCAGACAGACCAAGGAAGTAGCTTAAATAAAAGATTAATATGTCTTATTTTATATGTCTTTATTATAAATAAATAAATAAATAAATAAATAAGCAAGCAAACATAAATAAATAAATATATAAAGGTTTTTATATAAATAGATATTTTAGAGTGAATTTACTAGTAGTTTTATTAGTACTAGCATTTTATATTTATTTATTTATTTATTTTTACAAAAAAATTTTTTACCTTACATAATCTTTGCCAGCAGACAGACCAAGAAAGTAGCTTAAATAAAAATCATTTTAAATGTCTTGGGAATTAATAAATAAATAAATAAATGTTTTTATATAAATAGATATATTTTAGAGTGAATTTATTAGTAGTTTTTTTAGTAGTAGCTAGTTATCTATCTATCTATCTATTTATTTATTTATTTATTTAAGTGATCTCAATTTGTACTATTGGAGAGAAAAAATGTTTTGATCAAACTCAGTGGGTTTCAATGGATTTTTCCAGACCATAGGGTGTGATATTGTGAAAAACTGGAAATGATTCAGGCTGTGGTGATCTAATTTAATTTTAATGTTCAGAGGAGAACAGAAAGACTTTATTTTTGGATTGTACACTCCCATTGAGAAATCTGCTCTTAAACCATGATATACACGATGCGTGGTTCTAAGTCATATATGTCTTTCTTCCTGTATTTCTCTTCTGCAATTCTGATCTATTTCCTGTGCCACATCTCTGTGTCTTTGCTCAGCAGGACCTTTGCACAGTCTGGCAGCTCTGGCTCAGTCAGCTGTAACACTTCCCTGCGCCGACATCAATGGCGACTATGTCCTGCTGTACTGGTGGCGTCCAGATTCACCAAGCACATCACCAGAGCTGATTTACCAGTTTGACCGCTGGAGAGATTCCAGGAAGCAGTCTAATCTCCGCCTCAGTTTGCTCAACCACTCCTCTGTGCTTTCTGGGAAATTCTCTTTCCTCCTGAGGCCAGAGTTAAAAGATGCAGGCCGCTATCAGTGTGAGGTCTTTAGGGATGACAAGGTTTTGGCTCAGGTTACAGCATTGACTGTTTTAAAAGGTAAAAACATGCATTTAAAAAAAAAAGGACCCATCATTAGACTTAAGTCAGTAATAATGTCAGTCATATAGTCATACAGTGTGTGTAGCATTGCACTGGCTTGCTGTTTAGATGCCATACACCCAAGCCATACATACAGGTTTCTCTGAAATCAGTCACCGGCGACCAGCCTATTATCTCTGTGCATTCATTTTCAGGCGGTTCATCTGTCCTTCTCTCTCTCCTCTTCAATCTCTTTCTTGTTCTTCTCCTGCTTTTCATTCACCATCATGTCTTTGCCTTTCAAGGACCCCCTCTCTGTTTCTCACACGCTAATATAATGGCTTTTAGTAGGCCTCATTAAAGATCTCATTATGTGTAATTACACCTGCTGCCAGTCGCCACTGACGGCGCTGGCGGCTCTGCCATTATTGTGGAATCTGGTGGGCTCAATTAGACCAGGATTGATTCTGATTTGAGTGGAAGAAGACACAGTGCATCAGTCATGGTCATCTCCGGTCGGTCTGCTATCCACCTAGCTAATGAATACGCATCAACTTAACCTTGCTTTTTTTTTTGTCATTTCTTTTCCGTTATACATCAGAAGAACTACTCTTAGTCTCTCTCTCTCTCTATTTCTCTCTTTCTCTCTTCCTCTAACCAGGCTATGGTACATTCAGCTCTTCCTCGATGGACCTGAACTGTCTGTATAACGAACGTTCTCAGGTAGCTTCAGTTAGATGGTCACACATCCAGAGGCCTGAACGCCAGCTGACTGCAAGCGCAGTTATGGGTCAGAAAATCATCACAATAGACCTCCCAATAACGGCAGACACAGCCGGCCAGTACGTCTGCACTCTTCAACTAAAAAACGGACAAATTGTCAGATATCTTCACACAGTCACCATGACTAATACAGGTAAGAGCACACACATCTCAAGACACATCTCAAAAATTTTCCTATGAATCATTAGAAGGTTTAAATAAACATAGCTTGTAAACAACTGAACAGTTTGAATGCTTCCTGCTCTTTTATCTGTAAGTATTTTGTGCAAAATTATAGTGTGGACAGAAATCCATGCTCTGAAAAAGCAGAGCGTAGGAAACTAACACTTGGAAGCCAGCAGGCCCAACATGCAAAATCTCTTTATTTAGGCTTTGCCAGTAATCCTGTTTAGAATCCTAAGCAAGGGTCAAAAAATGCCAGACACGGTCACCACAGGCACATCCATAATCATATCCACAAATAGGCACGCTGAGGTAAAAAGCAGGAATCAGAGAGCATGCTGGAACTGGGGAATACCGAAACACAGAAACAGTCACAAGGGGAATGAGCTAGAAACATTTTATTACTGCTGGTAAACATCTTGAGGCGAAAAGGAAAGTGAAAGATAATAAGTTATATATATATATTTGTGTGTGTGTGTGTGTGTGAGAGAGAGAGAGAAAGAGAGAGAGAGAGAGAGAGAGAGAGAGTTTGTCACATCATTATTCTTGCTATGCAGCAGATCAGGGAGTGGAATTCCACGGGTCACTAAAAAGGTCAAATTCCAAAGTCCTTACATTCACTTAGTCAGCAGACTGTCACATTAATTACAGCTAAACTATGACTATTAACATTTTATTCAAGCCTGTAATCTCACTCCCACTAAGATATAAAGCAGATTCCATAACCCAAGTCACCTTTTGATAAAGAGCTGTGCTTTGGAGTGCTGTAAGGCTTCACTGATTCGAAATGTTACACTGGTCACATCATTCGCTATACCTGCTGCTCAAATCGGGGGCGGGGCTTAAGCTTGGGTTCGGGTGGGGTAGAGCTGGATTTAAAAGCATATATAATTGAAGGATTAATCTACAGTTACATATAAGGTCTGTAGAGGAAGTTTTTTTTTTTTTTCCTCTGTCCATCATACATGCTTTAATCAGTCTGAGTGAATAAGACATGGTCACTATGCCTGTCAGAGTAAATCATAATAGAGTGTGTGGTTATAGGAAAATATTTTGCTGTATTCATCCATTGGTAGAAGAGGTATTGAGATGATATATTGTTTATCCCCATCAGAGTTTACTATTATTTGGATTAATGTTACTACTGCATTAATGTATATGTTGTATTTGACTGCTTGAAGCTTACTAAAGGGTTAGTTTAACCCTTTTTACCAGTACACCGGCCTTCTATTTATCCAATGGATTAGTAATCAACTTATGGGACATTTTCAGTTGGCATTAAAATAAATTTATTATATTATCCTTCGAAATAAAATTTTAAAAAGTACATTTTCAAGAAACAAGTTAGTTCTTCTTCTCACTTGGGTTATAACATTATATTATATATAGTTCAACGAACTTCAACAGCTGTCACATTACACACAAACCACAAAGCTGTCCATCCTCAAGACTCTCACGCTTCAAGAAACTAAAAGCTAGCGCTTTATTTCTGACTCCATCATCTTAACGGTTACACATTCGATTATGTGCACTGTCCACCATACAAGTCCTTGTGCAAGTTGTTACCATAGAAACACTACCATATTAGGAGGAGTGCATTAATATAAACCTCACAGCTGGAACAACTTGCTGTTCTAGAAAATTCAATCAGCACCTTCTGACCAATCGGATTAGAGAATTGTTTACAAAGTGGCGTCTTACTAAAAGACCTTTTTCCACCTCACACCTGCTCGGTTCTCGGTTTTCTTTTACAGAAACAACACAATGCAGATTGTGGAACGTCGTCCCTCTCTTTCTTTTGCATGTCAACTCAGTGCATGTAAATCCAGCTCACTTCCTCATCACAGTGTGGGGAATTTGAATTTGCTCAGCACAGGAACATTACGTAATGCCAACCATTCATTCTCTTCCTCCCTCCCTTCCTCCCTCCCTCTCAGAATTCCTCTGAACCGTGACGGATTGTTAGGATTTGCCACTCCACATCACATCGTGTTGATATGTTGTTGTCATGTTGTTTGTGTGTACTTGCACTGTGCAGATTCAAAGATTTCTGAGCCATACAATAATAGTGAGCCTCTATACTCTTTATTTAATGGAAATAGGTGACGTTAAGGCTGTTTCTGCCTCTTTGTGTCTGTTACAGAGCCACCTTGCTGTGCGAATGAGCTGCCTCATGAATTAACCACCCGCTCTGCTGTCTCTCTGCTGCAGCCTACTGGTGAGAATTACACACCATCTCACCTACTGACACACACACAATCCATTTTCCATCAAAGTCTCCTTCTCTATCTATCTGTCTGTCAATCTGTTCTTCCAGACAGTAACAGTACACCTGAGCCACCCATTCTTCTCCCAGCTCTCTCACTTCTGCTCTTTTTGCTACCCGTGGTTGCTGTTGCTGTCGGGGTGTTGCTATGGAGACAAGGACCTTGCACCTTCACTCAAAGTGAGTCCTGCCATTTATCTCTCTCTTTTTTTTCACTTTATTCTGAATACTGTCAGCTCACCCTGACTGGTTAGGATGGACAGAGATTAGTGCGTGTGTGTTTGTGTGTGTTTGCAGATATGGAGCGTACCCTGTCTCACTACTCTGGAGAAGTGGAGAACATCTATGAAAATCCTGAGGATGTGAGACAGGTGATTTCTGCTTTCTGTTATCACCTTTGCACAAACACACTTATTCTGGTCAATCTCATATCTCCCTGTTTTTCGTTTTCTCCTCCAGTCACCTCCACAAGATGCAGTGTATATGGTGAGTTATCACTGTGTGTCTCTCTCTCTCAAAGACCAATATTGCAGGATTTACGATCTGTTAAATAGGTGTTTGTGTGTGTGTGTGTGTGTCAGAAGGTTAGTACTGCTGGTTGTACATTAGCAATATTAGCAGATGAACTAGGTCAAGCCTCTGTCAAACTGTAAACCTAAATCTGCTCCTCTCTCTCATGCTTCATCATCCCCTCCCCTTCATTTTCCTCTCCTCCACCTCTGCAGGATCTGAAGCTCACAGGCGAGACGGATGTTTATAGGGAATTAGACAGGTGAGAGAAGATTGACTGCAAGTCACACAAGGAACATGACCCGGTGCTGTCACTGTCCCGATTACTGCACCTTTCAGTCCATCAGTCAGAATACATTAACATTAATGTGACCGTCTGTCATAGCTGCTTGTCTCACTGTGTGTGTGTGTGTGTGTGTGTGTGTGTGTGTGTGTGTGTGTGTGTGTGTGTGTGTGTCATTCCGTTTCAGATATGACCAGTGTTGTGGCTGAGTTTGTGAATATAAGATGCTGTCACGTTACCATGCACTGAAGACATTATGTTGCAAAATCAAAATAAATGATCATTATGGGATGTTGAATTTGTTCATTGTGCACATTCACCCTTTTTTGCTTTTAGTATTCAGGTTATTATCATGGTGTAATAATGTGATGAATTACAAAAGGAGTGTTTAGTCCCAAGCAAAAAGAAGAAGAAAATACTAACAAGATCAACACGTAACACAAATACGTTTTCTGAAATTTGAGTAATTATAGGAGAGCACTGTGGTGGTGATAGCATTGCCACCTCACAGCATCGGGGTCATGGGTACGATCCTGACCTCAGATCACTGTCTTTTTGGAGTTTTATATGTTCTCCCCGTGTCCTTATAGTCCTTATAACCTTCAGGTTCTTTAGTTTTATTCCGCTGTCCAGAATCTTAAGAAAAACATAAATTGCTTCCTGGGTTACTGATAACAAGATACACTCTTTACCTGCCCGGAATTACATGACATGCCGTGAGGAATTTTTATATACACCGATCAGCCATAACATTATGAGCAGTGTTAGTGGGTGGGATATATTAGGCAGCAAGGGAATATTTTGTCCTCAAAGTTGATGGAAGTTAAAACCAGGAAAAATAGGCAAGTTTAAGGATTTGAGCGAGTTTGACAAGGGCCAAATTGTGATGGCTAGACCACTGTATCAGAGCATCTCCAAAACTGCAGCTGTGGGATGTTCCTGGCCTGCAGTGGTCAGTATCTATCAAAAGTGGTTCAAGGAAAGAACAGTGGTGACCTGGGGGTAAAGGCTCTTTGATGCACGTGGGGAAGGCTGTGAAGGCTGGCCCGTGTGGTCCGATCCATCAGACAAGCTACTCTTGCTCAAATTGCGAAGAAGAATTAGAAAGGTGTCAGAGTACACATTGCACGATGGGTCATGGCTGTTTTGGCAGCAAAAAGGGGGGCCAACACAATATTAGGCGGGTGTTCATAATGTTATGCCTGATCAGTGTATATGACGGTATGCAAAACTTTGTATACCCGTAACACATACTGATAAATGTGTGATGTGATGTGCACACATTGGTATATTGATATTAATATTAATAAAGTATATATATAAGTTCAATCATTTGTTTTTCACTTTCTAATGTGTCGATATTTTCTAGACTTCTATGCCTCTAACAACTTTCATATCCTCTAAGCAGCTCTTGATTTCCCTCAGCTATTCCATGCCATTTCCAGTGGCAATCCATTATACATTCCCTACTTTGTATTAATCACTAAAAATTTGATTCTTAAAAATTATAAAAAGTACATTTTCAAGAAACAAGTTCTTGTTCTCACTTGTCTCAACTGTGTCTATATTTTTTTATATATAGCAGCTCTTTTTGTGTCTAAGCAAGAAATTCCATTTGTAAGCCATTCGCCTATAGCAATAACCCCATGCTAAGAAGTGAATAACACACAACAGCGTTTTTATCACCGATTGATCTACAAGTCAAAGGTGAAACTATAATAAAAACAAGAAGAACTCGGAGTCAGTGGTGTCAACAGTTCTTGTCTAGTTCTTGTAACGTATTGCATTTGTATGCTTCAAATACCCTTTTGAAGAAACTACTGAAGAAAACGTTGTTGTTGTCCTTCGGCTGCTCCCTGTTCAGGGTCGTCACAGCAGATCATATTTTGATTTAGCACAGGTTTTATGCCAGATACCCTTCCAAACACAACCATCTCATTTGATCCAAGCTTGGGACCGGCACTGAGATTTAACCTCTGAGTAGTTGTATTGGTTCCCCACCTGGGAGTCAAACCCAGGCCACAGTGGTGAGAGCATGGGATCCTGCTGCGGGATGACAAGGGATTTTTCTACAGAAGAAAAGGTTTCCCAGACATTTGACCTTGCTGTGACCTTGACCTTGTTTGGATCAATTCTAATCTAGTTGCTCTTGAGACATCAGGCTATTGAGAATCCTGGCTGGAGGCACGCATGTACAGGTTCATGGACTGAAATCTTAAAAAGAAACACCTTTGTGGTTGGGGGTTTGATTCCTGCCTCCATCTTGTGTGTATGTGGAGTCTGCATGTTCTGGCTACTACAGTTATTTTCATTTAACAGAAAGTGCATCATTTGTCTGTTAACAAAGAATATGCCATACTTTCTCTTGATAGTTGCATTAGAATGTTTCAAAATATCTGTTAAACAAGATAGTTGCTGTTATCACTTTTTTTCACATTTACAGCTATAAACAGTTTTTCACCAGCCTCATTTGTTTAGACAGACTCTGCTCGCTCTCACACTCTCTCTCTCTCTCTCTCTCTCTCTGTCTGTCTGTCTGTCTGTCACTCTCTCTCTCTCTCTCTCTCTGTCTGTCTGTCTGTCTGTCACTCTCTCTCTCTCTGTCTGTCTGTCTGTCTGTCTGTCTGTCACTCTCTCTCTCTCTCTCTCTCTCTCTCTCTTTTCAATAATAATATGGTTAAAGACTGCATCTGGTCATGTTAGAATACAGAAAAATACAAAGTCCTCACACAGAAATCTTTCCTTTTTGTGGAAACCTAATGGAACAAACTTTACACCTGACAGTTTACAAACACTGACACTGGAGACTCCTCCCAAAAAATATTCATACATATTTCATACACATCTCTTTACAGAAACATTCACTATATCAATTCATCTGTCTATCTATCTATCCAATTTTCTGTATTGCTTATGTTATAAGGTCACAGCAAACCTGGAGCCAATCATAGGGACACCCTGGAGAGGGTACCAGCCTATCACAGGGCACAATCACACACACTCACACATACACACACCCATTCGCACACTACGAATAACTCAGAGATGCAAATCAGCCTACAACACATTTCTTTGGAGTGGAGAGGAAACCGCAGTAGGCCACTAAAGCACAGGGCAGAGCTGGGATTCGAACCCTGGACGTGTAAGGCAAATGTGCTAACCACTAAGCCCCCCATTCACTGTATGATTCAACGATGAAATGTTTTACTGTGTTGAATAAAAACACATTTCTCAATCTGTTTAGTGTTTACCTGTGACAGAGCTGTTACTGCAAATGCAGAAAATGATTAAAACAAGTACATTAATGCAAACCTTCCAGCTGGAAATTCCAGCAACCATGGAGCTAATGTTATAGAAAATGAATAAAATAGCTGCATGAATAATCAAGATCATGAATTCAACAGCTCGAATTCAACATACATGAATCGATTCTTTTTCTCCGACTCACTGAAGGAGTCGTTCAGGAGGAGTCGCTGCACTGTGTGTGTGTGTGTGTGTGTGTGTGTACGATGGCTGGAATTTTGAATTGCGCTGACCCACATGGGCTTCCGTAGCTGCCGACTGAGGAATGATGGCCGTTGGGTTATGGTTTCGCTGCCTGATCGGGCCCAATTTGTACCGGATCCATCGTCCTCAGGACTCCTCCAGACCCGAGAGCAGAACCGGAAGGAGGGTACGCACTTGACTCTTTAGCAAAACTCGTCCAGCAGTAAACAGGCTTTGATCTTTAATTCCGTCTCGCGTCTTCGCCAGGGTTCGACTGCGTCCGAAACCGTGCACTTACTACTACCGCACTACTTCTACATAAACACTACAGATCTCAGCAGTACGCGTGTGTTTACCGTTTCGTGCTAGGTTCACGCGCTCTTCTATTTAGTGCGCTAGAATGCGGTTTCAGACGTTATGGGCTAGCTAGTTAGCATGCTAATGCCAGCTGTAAAGGTTGAAAGGTGTGTTATAGTGACCTCTAAGAATAATTTAAGCAAAAAAAAACAAGATACTGTGGTCGTCTTAGGAATGGGAATAGAAAATAAAAAAGCACAGGGGGTCACTTTAGTTCCTGTACTGAAAAGGAAACGAGCATGCTAAAAGTTTCCTGCTAGCACTGCAAGTGGATGTGAAATATGTAGTGCACTTCATTTACCTGCTCTCTGTAAAGTAGGGCGAAGGTTCTCAAACCTTTTAACTGTAAAATATGTTTTAAATGTGTATAATGACTGAGATTATTATTATCTATAGTCAGTTTAATTTCTCAGCTTTCTTCTGACATACACCGATCAGGCATAACATTGCCTGATATTGTGTTGGTTCCCCTTTTTCAGCCAAAACAGCCCTGACCCATCATGCCCTGTGTATTCTGACACCTTTCTATCAGAACCAGCATTAATTTCTTCAGCAATTTGAGCAACAGTACCTTGTCACACGGGCCAGCCTTCTCTTCCCACATGCATCATTGAGTCTTGGCCGCCCATGACCCTGTCGCCGGTTCACCACTGTTCTTTCCTTGGACCACTTTTGATAGATTCTGACCACTGCAGACCGGGAACACCCCACAAGAGCTGCAGTTTTGGAGATGCTCTGATCCAGTGGTCTAGCCATCACAATTTGTCCCTTATCAAACTCTCTCAAATCCTTACGCTTGTCCATTTTCCTGCTTCTAACACATCAACTTTGAGGACAAAATGTTCACGTGCTCCCTAATATATCCCACCCACTAACAGGTGCCATGATGAGGAGATAGTGTTACTCACTTCACCTTTCACTGCTCATAATGTTATGCCGGATCGGTGTATTAGGTCCAAGTTCAATTCATCCTTTCACGGTTACCTAGTGGTCAGTATGTTTGCCCCACACCTCCAAGGTTGAGAGTTCGATTCCCGCCTTCTACCTTTGTCTGTAGAGTTTGTATGATCTTTCCATGCTTTAGTGATTTCCTCTGAGTATTCCAGTTATCTCCCAAGTCCAAAGGCATGTGGTTGATATTGGACAGTATGTCCTCTGCCTTGGGCCTTGAGTCCGCTGGGATAGGCTCCAGACTCCCCGCAACCATGTGTAGGATAAACGGTACAGACAGTGAATAGATTTCCACCTCACTAACCAATTATTATTTTATTTATTTATTTATTTTTAGAAAAAAACTCAAACCCATTTCCTTTGCTATACAGACCCCAATTTAAGAACCTTCTAGATGTGAGCTCCTGTGTCTGTGCTTTAAAGCTGAGGTGTTCTATGCAATATCTGAGGTATATGCAATATCTGCGTAAATGAAGTTCAGACACTGAGGCAGTCTATCCCCAAATGATAGCATAATAATAAATAAATAAATAACAATTTGACTAATATGTGGCTATCACTTGCAGGGTTGGGATTACCAGCCTAGAGGTTTGGAAAGACAGACTGGCAATATCCTTGGTTGGGTAAGTGACCTGCTAAGCCATGATATTTGTATCACACTTTGCTTAAAACAAATTAAACAAATCGATCAATATTGTGTGTTTTAGATCAGGGAGAAACGTAACAAAGACACAGATTTGAGTATTTATCATCATGAGAGTTTGTTGTATTTTTCATAGCGTATTTAATGTGTACATTTGATGCAGTCTCCTCCACAGTGCAGTTGCACCATGTTCCTGATGTACATGCCGTTTTGTTCCGAAACATATCCCAGTTATATAGAGGAATGACAATCAAACCTCGCCTGACTTGAACTCGATCTGCATGCCATAAGAGACCCGTGTGTCCTGAAGGTAATTAAAATGTGTTTTTCTTCTCCCCAGGCTTCAGTACTGTGGTCCCTATCCTATTACAGCTCGCCCCTCGTCCTCTGCTATCTCTACAGGAAAGGTACACAACCTCTTGCTCATACACTTCTTAACGCTCAGGTTCCAAATCCTTTTTTTTTTTTTTTTGGAGAACCCCAAGCCTTCCACCATTTTGTTCTGTTCCTCCTCCTGTGTCAGGTAATCAAGGGTTAGACTCCTGATTGCTCCTTCGCTGTGCGAACAGTCGATAGATTGCCTCCAACTAGGAGTGCTGATTATAATGGTGGCCTAATCAAGTCTAATCATACTAGTTGAGTCATATGTTAATGCGGATCGTGTGTAGTGTTTCTGTTCGAGGAATTTCCTCAGTGAAGGTTTTGTGTGTGTGTGTAGCTGTTTGTGTCCCGTATCGAGTGGATGTACACACCTAAGCATTTCTCATGAGAGTGAAACTGAATACTCCTGTGTGTTTAAGTGGTTTTAAAAGAATGTTGTTGTTGTGAAGTGGTTGTATTGTTATAGACCTGGACTTCTGAATACAGTTCCAGTGAATTAAAGGTAATTTAGTGTTTAATACAGTGTGTCATTAGTCAGTGTTCCACCACAGAAACACATTAAGCCTAAAAGCACTTTTTTTTTTTTAGTGTGTACGCTGTGTGTTGTCATGAATGATTAATTAATCAGTACTTAATGATTGCTGGGGGATTTCTTTCTTTCTTTATTTCATGTGGAGTGTAAAATGGTGGAGTACTGACAATGTCAAGGGTTAATTGGAGTTTATATTCTATCTAGCTTTTGACTGACTAGTTTTAGGAGGCTTTTAATCTAAAGAGCAGGGTTTGAATGAAAATTTGCTTTGATTTGCATGCTTTAATAGCTATTCAGCGTCTCCCAGAAAAGTGAGGAGTTGCTTCTTGAGTCTGTTCCTTCTCAAGGTTTCTGGCTCGCTCATTAGACTAGAGATCAGCTTTTAGACCTGGTTTTCAAAAGCTGCTTTTGAAGGTGACGATGTATACTAAGGATAAGGAGAAAAAATAAGTGATGCGATGTGTTTCAGGTTACATCTGCAGCAGTAAGATCATCCCCGTCAGCCAGTATATCGGTGCCGCGCTGGTCTGTTTACTGGGAGTCGCGTGTCTGAGAGGTGAGCTGTTTGAACGTCTGGCTAATTAGTTTATTGTGTAATGCAGTACAACAGAGATGAACCAACATGGTTGGTGCTATCCTGTGCCACCAGTAGAAGCTGTAATGAGCAGCACGTATGTGTGTTTTTGTTGGGTTGTTGCTAGGCTGGGGTCGCTGGAGAAACCCTGAGTATCACCAGTTCATCACCATTCTGGAGGAGACCAAGAAGAGCCACGGCAACAAGGTGAGGTCACAAGCAGCATTCCTCCTGAGAATGGCATACTGATGCAATCAGCACTGATGTAATCTCGCTGCCGCTGTTTATGCTTCTTTAGAAAAAACTTGCTAGCTATGACTTCGACTTCTCGCACTGGCCAGTAGATTTCAGCTGGAGAGAAGTCAGCAATCCGTAAGTCATGTGTGTGTGTATATATGTCTGTGTTATTTTATATATATATATATATATATATATATATATATATATATATATATATATATATATATATATATATATATATATATATATATATATTTAAAGTGAATAGCTGGGTTTGATGAGGTGGTCTTCTCATGTTGACAGGAAGCTGTCGAAGGTAGGAGTTTCCTTACTGAAGCCAGAGCCCAAACACAGAGGAGCAGCAGATAGTCTGCTGAATTCAATACAAACGCTGACATGCCACGTCGTCGGGTAACACACACACACACACACACACAACATAATCAGATCACACATAGCTGACTGTGGTTAAGTGTAACTACTTGAATGGTTATGTATTTGAATGCATTTAAATATTAACAAGCTCACTTTACAGGGGATAATATAACCGCATGATAGATCCTACAATCATGCACTGTATCCTTTAGATTACATTTATGGCATTTGGCAGATACTCGTATCCAGAGTGACTGGCATTTAGCGCATTTATACAACTGGGCAGTTGTTGAAGGCATTGTTCACAGGAGTGGCAGCTTGGCAGTGCTGCGATTTGACCTTCTTAGCATTAGTCTAGCAGCTTAACCGCTGAGCTGTCACTGCTCATGCAACTAAAAAGACATATACTTTGTTCGTTTTTGACATTACAAATAAACCTGAGACTTTTTATATTATTGCTGACATGCATGGGCTTAGTGTTTAACACGTTTGTCTCATACATCAAGGCTTGGGGGATTTGGTTTTCACCTCTGCCCTGTGTGCGTGGGTTTGTATGTTCTCTAGGGTTTCTTCTAGGCACTCTGGTTTCCTCCCCCAGTCCAAAGACATGTGTTGTAGACTGATTGGCATCTATAGTGTGTATAGTGTGTGTGTGTGTGAGATTGTGCCATCTAAAAATGGATGGATATTGTGTTCATTACAGTGTATGGTGCATTTGTTTTCCAGCTATCTTGTAGCTCACTCCTTTGGCCGGAGGATGCTGTACCCCGGCTCTGTGGGTCTGCTGCAGAAGGCCATGAGGTCCATGCTGCAGCAGGGCCAGGCCAAGCTAATCGAAGATGTAACTTGAAAACACACCCACATACAGCTTAAATATTTATTGTCAGCATATGAGCTGTTAAAAAAAATTAATGTTCTATTTTCTTTGTTCGCTTTAGTATGAAGGTCAGAGAAACAAGCTGGTGGCATGTGATGGAAACAAAATTGACACCATGTTTGTGGACCGGAGAGGACACCGAGGACCAAATGGGAAAACTCTGGTAAGTATTCTTGTTCAAAACAAAAAACTTAAATAAAATCTAAAAAATTAAAAAGCTTGTATAGAAGCACTACTTGTATGGTCCTCTGCTTGACATATCACTTTGCTTTTATTTTTTTCTTTGTCATTCGCTTTAGATAAAAGCTTCTGATAAATGAATAAATGTGAATGCATTCAATAAATTTACAAGCAGTCAAATAATCTGTTAGTGATCGGCTCGATGGCTCAAATGGATTGAAAAGCCTTCGTGTAAATACCTTAATCAATCTGGTCGAGCTTAGGTCCGGATGGATTTTTGACAGGATTGATGGTTATTTGAAATAATCTGATAAATAGGAAAAAAATTACCAGTGTAAACACATGGATCAAATGGATCAGTTTTCTCAAATGGATTCAGAAATACCTCGTACACATAGGCAGTGCATCGTAGTTTCGTTTGTGTATATGTAATGCACCTGTCCGAATCAGACTGCAGTGAATAGAGTTCATATAAACTCTACGTTTGGAATCTGCATTCAGATTTATTTAGAAAACAAATTTATTGGGACACGTAAACATGCCAACTACTCATTGATTTTCTTTAACACTAATCCTATTACTTGAGCATTTCTTCAGTAGAAACTAATTCACATGGATTTGTGAGGTGAAGGCTTTTTGAACTATTTTTTTGGGATGATGTTTAGAAAGATTTGTGATAACCAGATTCGATGGTGTAACCTCTACAGAGAAAGGACGGCATTGTGGTTTCTCTCTACCATGGAGAGTCACGTTTTTATTGTTTGACTAATTTCGAAAGAGAAAACAAAGGCTCATGAAGCAACCGTTGTTCATAGAAGAACTAATAAAAGCGATGTTTTGTTCTGCAACATTCAGTGCAAATGTGGTTTCTCTCTAACAATAATAACTGTCATCCAAAACGTTTATTTGTTGTTGTTGCTAATTTGTATGCTTCAAATATTCTTAAAGTATACACCAAAACTGAAGGGAGCTATTGAACAATTCAGTTCCAGGTATTTAACCTTACTGTGACTTTGACCTTGTTTGGATTGACCCCAAAATCTGATCAGCTGGTTAAGTGATAATTGTGTATAAATCCTACAAACATTGAACCGTCATGCCATCTTAACCAGGGTAACAGCATTCATGTGTAAGGTGCATTGTGTGTTACAGGTGATCTGTTGTGAAGGGAACGCCGGCTTCTACGAGGTTGGCTGCATGAACACTCCACTGGAAGGTGAGTATTCATGTGCTTAATTCTACAATAATAAGAAACACATGAAAATAGTTGAATGATCTTTCCTGCCACTTTTCACCTCTTTCTCAGGTGGCTACTCGGTCCTCGGCTGGAATCACCCAGGATTCGCAGGCAGTACTGTAAGTATCTCTGATCACAGGCTCAGATGCTCAACCCCAGCCCTGATGTAGAATTTCTGTGCATTCATGATGCGTATCTTACCATTAAAGAACGTTACATCAAGTCATCCATGATTTAAAAAAATGGTTCAGAAGAAAGCAGCAGTGAATTTGCAACACCTTCACATTGAATCTACATTTTTGCGTCTGTTTCAGGGTGTGCCGTTTCCTCAGAACGAGGCAAACGCAATGGATGTAGTGATCCAGTTTGCTGTGCACAAATTGGGCTTCCAGTTGAGCGATATTGTTGTGTATGCCTGGTCAATAGGGGGCTTTACAGGTAATAAAAAAAAAAACAAAAGAACTGTATACTTACCTGCCACTTTAATAGGAACACCTGTACCCTGTCAGCTGTCCAGTTTGGGTGAGTCTGTGCCAGATGTAGCCTCAGATTCCTGCTCTTGGCTGATGAGTGGAACCTTGTACACACTACAATTTTCAACATGCTGTGCATTCTGAGATGCTTTTCTGCTCACCACAGTTGTACAGCGTGATTGAGTTCCCAAATCCTGAGTCAACTCGGACCAGATCATTCAAGTTTCTGTCTGCAGAACTAGATTATTTTTTTTGTTTGTTTCTTGCACCATTGTGTTTAAACACTACAAACTGCTGTGTGTAAAAATCCCAAGGAATTTCTGAAATACTCAAATCAGCCCATCTACTATCCCTCAGTCCAAGTCACTGAGTTCTTTCTCTTCATTCTGATGTTTGATGTGAACATTACCTGAAGCTTTACCTGAATTTGCATGATTTTGTGAATCGCACTTGTGCTGCTGCACCATGAGTAGCTGAATGAATAATCACATGAACGTGCAGGTGAACACATGTTCCTATTAAAGTGGCCTGTGCTGTATTGTTCTGTCAATTATGTTTTCAACACCCAAATTGTGTTCTCGATCTTTCTTGATGCCCCATCTTCCTTTGCTTTAGCCACTTGGGCAGTAATGTCATACCCTGAGATCCGTGCACTGGTTCTGGACGCCTCCTTTGATGATCTCCTGCCCCTGGCCTTAAAGGTCATGCCTGACAGCTGGAGTAAGTGTCCTTATCTCAGTCATCATCTCTACATAATGCAATGTAGCAATGCTTGATTTGTGCTTGTGTTCACTGGGAAACAGGACAGCTGGTGACCCACACAGTCAGGCAGTACATGAACTTGAACAATGCAGAGCAGCTTTGCAAGTAAGATCCTGTACACACCATGTAGTATAGTGTAAGTGTAGCTGTGTGACCTGATCATGCTGATTATGTTTGTTGATCTCACTGTGCAGGTACCAAGGACCAGTTCTACTGATCAGGAGAACCAAGGATGAAATCATCACAACCACGTACGCTCTCCTCATTCACTTACTGCTTCTTTTAATCTCTGCTCGTTGAGTTGGGTTTTTTCCCCAAATGGATTGACGATTTTTCTGTGCTCTGATGCAGGGGACCAGAGGACATCATGTCCAACCGAGGAAATGACCTCCTCCTGAAACTGCTCCACTACAGGTCTGACAGCTCTTAATTCTCTTTTAATCTATATCAGAGTAGGATCATTGACCAAGGATCAGTTTGACTGCTGTGTCCTGGTTGATGTGGTTGAAAGGCTAGAGGACATCAGGATTAAAGCACTCTTATTGGGACTGCATGCAGATCACTAAACCATAGTCACAAACGTATTGCTTGGTATTTAAATCAGCCAGCGATTTTAATTCAAAAGGAAAACTGTCCTTTCTTTCACGTTGTACGTCATAAGCAAGTGTTTTCACATGTATGATGTCAGATTGTTTTCTTAATCAAAAAAAGCAAAAGGGTGATCATAATTATACTGAGGTAACTCAGCAGCTCCAGGATTTGTGAGTTTGTTTTTTTGTGAATGTTACAGCCAAAAATGCTCGATTTTGCTGCAATTTATGGAGCATTATAAGCACAGGATTCTCCTTTTAATCTGCTACCAGTGCCATCACTTTCCATGATAGCTGTACTCCTATTCCACACACGTGAATGGAAGAGATTTTCAACTAAATGCGTGTTGTGATGTCACATGACGTGTCTCGGCTCGATTCTGCTGCAAATCTGAAAAATTACAAGTTTTTCGCAGAGTTTGTGTGATTTTGCGTTCAATTGTTTAATCGCAAATTTGTGTGTCTGTCCCGTGTGACTCAGGTATCCTAAAGTAATGACAGATGACAGTGTCAGAGCAGTCCAACAGTGGCTTGCAGCTGGATCACAGGTGGAAGAAGGTGTGTGTGTTTAACATTTTCTGTTTTCTCCTGCTTGTTTCTAGTAGTTTCGAAATCCTAAGAACTGCTTCCTTCCTTTTTTAGAGTCTGTATACCTTGGGTATGAGGTGGACGATGAGTGGTGCCAGTCTGTGCTGCAGTCCTATCAGACAGACCGAGACGCTCCGTTCCCCTGGAGTGTTGGTAAGAACGCTGGTTACGGAGACCATCATTATCTTGACTATTCAGTTGTTTCTCTCATGATAGTGAGATGTTAAGACAATGAAACCATTTAAAGCACCACACTTATGCACAGATATCGAACGGGAGAGATCAAATCAAATCTCTATATCAATAGCTCAACTATTATTTAATATTAAATGCAATATTCACACATCCAGCGAGTCTCAGCAACAAACTGATCAGAGATCATTGATTTTCAACGAGAGCCGGTGACTTCCAGGGACATGAGCGACAACAACCTTCGGAGACTAGATGTGGGTGTGTCCAGAAAAACACTGAGAAAGTTGAACTTCATGCAAATGTGGGGCAACATGTTACTGTGACTACTAATGAGAGTGAAGACAATAGAGGACACGTGATCCATGGAAAAGAGCACCACTGCTTCTCCTTCATCTCATATGATATGATGCAGATATACACTGCTGAATTTTTTTACACAAGCACCCAATCTCCCTCCAAGAAATCTCAGTGTCAAGGTTAAATCATCACCACCCACTGATAAACATAAGCGGTATCACTATGGCAACCAGCAGGAGGAACACAGACTGGTGACTTGCAGAGATAAAATCACTGTATGTGTGAATGCAGCATCAGGGCTTCAGCACTGTGTTAATCACCAGGTCCCATGGAAGGCTTAATAAGATGGATAAGGACTGCTATGGTCATTTCTTTCTTTCCTACTTTCTTTAATTTCTTTTTTTTCATTTCCTTCTTTCTTTAATTTTTTCTTTCCTACTTTCTTTAATTTCTTTCTTTTTCATTTCCTTCTTTCTTTAATTTCTCTTTCTTTCCTTCTTTCTTTAATTTCTTTCCTTCTTTCCTACTTTCTTTAATTTCTTTTTTTTTCATTTCCTTCTTTAATTTCTCTCTTTCCTACTTTCTTTAATTTCTCTTTCCTACTTTCTTTAATTTCTTTTTTTTTCATTTCCTTCTTTAATTTCTCTCTTTCCTACTTTCTTTAATTTCCCTTTCTTTCCTTCTTTCTTTAATTTCTCTCTCTTTCCTTCTTTCTTTAATTTCTTTTTTCCTTTCCTTCTTTCTTTAATTTCTTTTTTCCTTCCTTCCTTCCTTCCATTTTACTTGCTTCTCCCAAAGCATTTTGGGGAGAACACTTTTTGGGTACTTGATCTCACATGTGCCTCATCAGTCACTGCTAATGACTGCTAGTAAATCTCCAGACTGGACTAGAAAGAAATCAGCCCCAGCCTCACTTCTTCACTGTACACTCACCTGCCACTTTAATAGGAACATCTGCCTCTGTTGACTGCTCTTTTTCCAACCTCCAGCCTCAGATTCTTGTTCTTGACAGACAGGAGTGAAATCTGATGTGATCTCCTGTAGTAGCGCGACATGCTTTTCTGCTCATCCTTTCTTTCAGTTCGAACCATTTTCACCATTCTTCTCTGATCTCAACACGCTGTTTCCAACCGCAGAATTGTGTGGAGGGTTTTTTTGTTTGTTTTTCTCAAACCCTTCTGTTTAAACTTTAGATCTATAGTGTGGGGAAATCCCAAGAGATAAACACTCAAACCAGCTCAGCTCACCGTACAAGCATGCCGTGGTTAAAGTTACAGAATTTTTTCTCCATTCTGATGATGCTCTTGATTTTCTGCATGTTGTATGAACTGTTGTGTGACTAGCATCAGCCTTGCCTCTTTATACCATTCTTTCTAGTTTTTCCTCACAGTCAGTGGTGGTGTGGTTGCACTTGGATCCCTAAAATAACCTGACTTATTTGTTAAGCAAATAATGAATTATTATTGATGCCTTTATCATTTTTGTAAGACAAGGTGATTTAACCCTGCTAGCTCATGTATACCAGATAACTTGCCTTATATTATACCAACTATATGAGCACCGAGGAGGGAAAAGCTGATCTGTAATCTGTTCTTGTGTGTAACCAGGTGAGGACATGGCTCTGGAAGGCAGACGGCAGCTTGCACTTTTCCTGGTGAGGAGAAAGTCTCACTCCTACTACACTGAATTATAATACAAGCAATATTACTGTGTAACATAATACTCCAGGAAGTCAGGGGTTTTTTTATTGTTCCTGCAAAAAATGCTTTGGCTTATTTTCAAAATTTCTATTTATTGCGCCTTTTTTTTTTTTTTTTTTACCAGCAGCAATCATCTTGAATTAGTGAAATTGCAAGCACAGGATATTTCTTTTAAACACCTACCAGTGAAGACAGATACACTGATCAGGCATAACATTATGACCACCTGCCTAATATTGTCCCCTCCTTTTGCTGCCAAAACAGTCCTGACCCATCATGCACTGTGTATTCTGACACCTTTCTATCAGAACAAGCATTAACTTCTTCAGCAATTTGAGCAACAGTAGCTCGTCTGTTGGATCGGATCACACGGGCCAGCCTTCACTCTCCACATGCATCAATGAGCCTTGGCCGCCCATGACCCTGTTGCCGGTTCACCACTGTTCCTTCCTGGGACCACTTTTGATAGATACTGACCACTGCAGACCAGGAACACCTCACAAGAGCTGCTCTGAGATGCTCTGCTCCAGTCGTCTAGCCATCACAATTCGACCCTTGTCAAACTCACTCAACCTTACGCTTGTCCATTTTTCCTGCTTCAAGGACAAAATGTTCACTTGCTGCCTAATATATCCCACCCACTAACAGGAGCCATGATGAGATAATCAGTGTTACTCACGTCACCTGTCAGTGGTCATAATGTTATGTCTGACCGGTGCATGAAAGAAGGCTTTGTATAAACGTCTATTGTGATGTCACACAACGCATACTGGCCCAAATCTGCAGAAACTGCGATAAATTGTGAAAAATTTGCAAGCTCAGAATATTGCTTGGTTTTGCGTACACTTCTGCACAAATCCTGTAGGGTCTGATCTAATCCAATGCTTTATTTATAACTTGCCTCTATCCGCTTTCACACGTAGGAAGAACAGAAACTTGGGTTTTTCTCCTGAATGTTTTTTTTTTCTTCCCCCTTACAATTTCTCCTAGGCTCGAAAGTACATGAGGAATTTTGATGCGACGCATTGCACACCACTCCCCAGCTCAGAGTTTCATGTACCCTGGAAGCTGTAGAAACCAGCAAAAGACGCAGGGATGGAGGGACTAACCGAAAGCGCTAAGAAACCTTGGTGGAAATTTAGTGTTAACGTTTTGATTGTTAATGACATGCATGTTTTGTTTTTTTTTATTTTTCTGTCAGTTGGGTATCTGCATGGTTCTTTTAAGAATCTGGCATCAAGCGAACGAAACCAGAACGTTTTTTTTTTTTTAGGAAAGAACCGGGTCCATCCCTTTTGTTCTCAAGTCCGATTCTCTCTGACCTGTCCTCTGTTTTGTGAACAGTCTTTATTTATTCATGCCCTTAAATACAAACCTGGATGTTACTGTATTAAAAGCACTTAATAAAGACGAGGGATTCTGTGGTTGATGCGAGTAGCAGCGTGAGTGTTCCAGTTGAGAGCTCGAGGCCGTTTCTCGTACAGCTCAGCCTGTTCTGTTTTCTAATTTAAATGTAAGTCATGTTTCAAGTTTCTGCAAGCTTTTCTATGTTCACAAAAGAGAGAGAGGGTGGGGTGGTGATTTTTTCCTAAAGCTAGTTCCTTAAAAGGAGCCATGCTGTGGAGGTTCAAGTCTCATAAAGAACACAGCAGACACTCAAAGCAAGTCACACAGCAGCTACGCTAATATTAGTATTTAATTAAGGTTCTTCATGAAGACAGCAGTTAAGCAGCAGGAAACACACCTTCACAGCTACAGCGTGCAAGCAAGCCATGTCTAAACCTCCAACAAAGGGAGAGGTGGAAATCTGCGTTACATCATCCTTCTGAAGTTCTCTACAGCTTCACTCACTTTCTGCAGCTCGGCTTGACTCTGTCTCAACTGCAGAGAGAGAGAAATGTTCATTTAATCCAGAGCCATACAACAGCACACACACAATATTAAAAAATAATCACACTGATTTTCTCTATTGTTCTCTCACATTTTCTCTGTTTAATTTTCTCTCTCTCTCTCTCTCTCTCTCTCTCTCACACACACACAAGTGATGTTCTCTCTCTCTCTCACACACACACACACAGTGATGTTCCCTCTCTCACTCACACACACACACACAGTGATGTTCCCTCTCTCACTCACACACACACACACAGTGATGTTCCCTCTCTCACTCACACACACACACAGTGATGTTCTCTCTCTCTCTCACACACACACACACAGTGATGTTCCCTCTCTCACTCACACACACACACACACAGTGATGTTCCCTCTCTCACTCACACACACACACACACAGTGATGTGATCTCTCTCTCTCACACACACACAGTGATGTGATCTCTCTCTCTCACACACACACACACAGTGATGTTCCCTCTCTCTCACTCACTCACACACACACAGTGATGTTCTCTCTCTCTCTCTCTCACACACACACAGTGATGTTCTCTCTCTCTCTCTCTCACACACACACACACACACTGATGTTCCCTCTCTCACTCACACACACACACAGTGATGTTCCCTCTCTCTCACTCACACACACACACACAGTGATGTTCCCTCTCTCACTCACACACACACACAGTGATGTTCCCTCTCTCACTCACACACACACACAGTGATGTTCCCTCTCTCACTCACACACACACACACAGTGATGTTCCCTCTCTCTCACACACACACACTGATGTTCCCTCTCTCACTCACACACACACACACAGTGATGTTCCCTCTCTCTCACTCACACACACACACACAGTGATGTTCCCTCTCTCTCACTCACACACACACACACAGTGATGTTCCCTCTCTCTCACTCACACACACACACACAGTGATGTTCCCTCTCTCTCACACACACACAGTGATGTTCCCTCTCTCTCACACACACACAGTGATGTTCCCTCTCTCTCACACACACACAGTGATGTTCCCTCTCTCACTCACACACACAGTGATGTTCCCTCTCTCACTCACACACACACAGTGATGTTCCCTCTCTCTCACACACACACACACAGTGATGTTCCCTCTCTCTCACTCACACACACACACACACAGTGATGTTCCCTCTCTCTCACTCACACACACACACACAGTGATGTTCTCTCTCTCTCACTCACACACACACACACACAGTGATGTTCTCTCTCTCACACACACACAGTGATGTTCTCTCACTCACACACACACAGTGGTTCTCTCTCTCTCACACACACACAGTGATGTTCTCTCTCTCTCTCTCTCACACACACACACAGTGATGTTCTCTCTCTCTCTCTCTCTCTCTCTCTCACACACACACACAGTGATGTTCTCTCTCTCTCTCTCTCTCACTCACACACACACACAGTGATGTTCTCTCTCTCTCTCTCTCACACACACACAGTGATGTTCTCTCTCTCTCACTCACACACACACACAGTGATGTTCTCTCTCTCTCACTCACACACACACACAGTGATGTTCTCTCTCTCACACACACACAGTGATGTTCTCTCTCTCTCACACACACACAGTGATGTTCTCTCTCTCACACACACACAGTGATGTTCTCTCTCTCACACACACACAGTGATGTTCTCTCTCTCTCTCTCACACACACACAGTGATGTTCTCTCTCTCTCACACACACACAGTGATGTTCTCTCTCTCTCTCTCTCACACACACACACAGTGATGTTCTCTCTCTCTCACTCACACACACACACAGTGATGTTCTCTCTCTCTCTCTCTCTCACACACAGTGATGTTCTCTCTCTCTCTCTCTCTCTCTCACACAGTGATGTTCTCTCTCTCTCACACACACACAGTGATGTTCTCTCTCTCTCACTCACACAGTGATGTTCTCTCTCTCACTCACACACAGTGGTTCTCTCTCTCTCTCACTCACACAGTGATGTTCTCTCTCTCTCACACACACACACAGTGGTTCTCTCTCTCTCTCTCTCTCTCTCTCTCTCACAGTGATGTTCTCTCTCTCACACACACACAGTGATGTTCTCTCTCTCTCTCACTCACACACAGTGGTTCTCTCTCTCTCTCACTCACACAGTGATGTTCTCTCTCTCTCACACACACACACACAGTGGTTCTCTCTCTCTCACTCTCTCTCTCTCTCACACACACACACAGTGATGTTCTCTCTCTCTCACTCACACAGTGATGTTCTCTCTCTCTCACACACACACACAGTGGTTCTCTCTCTCTCTCTCTCTCTCACACACACACACACAGTGATGTTCTCTCTCTCTCTCTCTCACACACACACACAGTGATGTTCTCTCTCTCTCTCTCACTCACACACACACACAGTGATGTTCTCTCTCTCTCTCTCTCTCTCTCTCTCTCTCACACACACACACAGTGATGTTCTCTCTCTCTCTCACACACACACACAGTGATGTTCTCTCTCTCACACACACACAGTGATGTTCTCTCTCTCTCACTCACACAGTGATGTTCTCTCTCTCTCACACACACACACAGTGGTTCTCTCTCTCTCACACACACACACAGTGATGTTCTCTCTCTCTCTCTCTCTCTCTCTCACACAGTGATGTTCTCTCTCTCTCTCTCTCTCTCTCTCTCTCTCTCTCTCTCACACAGTGATGTTCTCTCTCTCTCTCACACAGTGATGTTCTCTCTCTCTCTCTCTCTCACACAGTGATGTTCTCTCTCTCTCTCTCTCTCTCTCTCTCTCTCTCTCTCTCACACAGTGATGTTCTCTCTCTCTCTCTCTCTCTCTCACACAGTGATGTTCTCTCTCTCTCTCTCACACAGTGATGTTCTCTCTCTCTCTCTCACACAGTGATGTTCTCTCTCTCTCTCTCTCTCACACAGTGATGTTCTCTCTCTCTCTCTCACACAGTGATGTTCTCTCTCTCTCTCTCACACAGTGATGTTCTCTCTCTCTCTCTCTCTCTCTCTCTCTCACACAGTGATGTTCTCTCTCTCTCTCTCTCTCTCTCTCACACAGTGATGTTCTCTCTCTCTCTCTCTCTCTCTCACACAGTGATGTTCTCTCTCTCTCTCACACAGTGATGTTCTCTCTCTCTCTCTCACACACACACACAGTGATGTTCTCTCTCTCACTCACACACACACACAGTGATGTTCTCTCTCTCTCTCTCTCTCTCTCTCTCTCACACAGTGATGTTCTCTCTCTCTCTCTCACACAGTGATGTTCTCTCTCTCTCTCTCTCTCACACAGTGATGTTCTCTCTCTCACACACACAGTGATGTTCTCTCTCTCACTCACACTCACTCACACACAGTGATGTTCTCTCTCTCTCTCTCTCTCCAACACTCACACACACAGTGATGTTCTCTCTCTCTCTCTCACACAGTGATGTTCTCTCTCTCTCTCTCTCTCTCTCTCTCTCACACAGTGATGTTCTCTCTCTCTCTCTCTCACACAGTGATGTTCTCTCTCTCTCTCACACAGTGATGTTCTCTCTCTCTCTCTCACACAGTGATGTTCTCTCTCTCTCTCTCACACAGTGATGTTCTCTCTCTCTCTCTCTCTCTCTCTCTCACACAGTGATGTTCTCTCTCTCTCTCTCACACACAGTGATGTTCTCTCTCTCTCACACACAGTGATGTTCTCTCTCTCTCTCTCACACAGTGATGTTCTCTCTCTCTCACACACAGTGATGTTCTCTCTCTCACTCACACTCACTCACACACAGTGATGTTCTCTCTCTCTCACACACACACAGTGATGTTCTCTCTCTCTCACTCACACACACACACAGTGATGTTCTCTCTCTCTCTCCAACACTCACACACACACAGTGATGTTCTCTCTCTCTCTCCAACACTCACACACACACAGTGATGTTCTCTCTCTCTCTCTCTCACACAGTGATGTTCTCTCTCTCTCTCTCTCACACAGTGATGTTCTCTCTCTCTCTCTCTCTCACACAGTGATGTTCTCTCTCTCTCTCTCTCTCTCTCACACAGTGATGTTCTCTCTCTCTCTCACACAGTGATGTTCTCTCTCTCTCTCACACAGTGATGTTCTCTCTCTCTCTCTCTCTCTCTCTCTCACACAGTGATGTTCTCTCTCTCTCTCTCTCTCTCTCTCACACACAATGTTCTCTCTCTCTCTCTCTCTCACACAGTGATGTTCTCTCTCTCTCTCTCTCACACAGTGATGTTCTCTCTCTCTCTCTCTCTCACACAGTGATGTTCTCTCTCTCTCTCTCACACAGTGATGTTCTCTCTCTCTCTCTCTCACACAGTGATGTTCTCTCTCTCTCTCACACAGTGATGTTCTCTCTCTCTCTCTCACACAGTGATGTTCTCTCTCTCTCTCACACAGTGATGTTCTCTCTCTCTCTCACACAGTGATGTTCTCTCTCTCTCTCTCTCTCTCTCTCTCACACAGTGATGTTCTCTCTCTCTCTCTCTCTCTCTCTCTCTCACACAGTGATGTTCTCTCTCTCTCTCTCTCTCTCTCTCTCTCTCACACAATGTTCTCTCTCTCTCTCTCTCTCACACAGTGATGTTCTCTCTCTCTCACTCACACACACACACAGTGATGTTCTCTCTCTCTCTCTCTCTCTCTCTCTCTCTCTCTCTCTCACACAGTGATGTTCTCTCTCTCTCTCTCTCACACAGTGATGTTCTCTCTCTCTCTCTCTCCAACACACACACACACACAGTGATGTTCTCTCTCTCTCTCTCCAACACTCACACACACACAGTGATGTTCTCTCTCTCTCTCACACAGTGATGTTCTCTCTCTCTCTCTCACACAGTGATGTTCTCTCTCTCTCTCACACAGTGATGTTCTCTCTCTCTCTCACACAGTGATGTTCTCTCTCTCTCACACACAGTGATGTTCTCTCTCTCTCACACACAGTGATGTTCTCTCTCTCTCACACACAGTGATGTTCTCTCTCTCTCACTCACACACACACAGTGATGTTCTCTCTCTCTCTCTCTCCAACACTCACACACACACACAGTGATGTTCTCTCTCTCTCTCCAACACTCACACACACACAGTGATGTTCTCTCTCTCTCTCTCTCTCTCTCTCCAACACTCACACACACACAGTGATGTTCTCTCTCTCTCTCACACAGTGATGTTCTCTCTCTCTCTCACACAGTGATGTTCTCTCTCTCTCTCCAACACTCACACACACACAGTGATGTTCTCTCTCTCTCTCTCCAACACTCACTCACACACAGTGATGTTCTCTCTCTCACACACACACACAGTGATGTTCTCTCTCTCACACACACACACACAGTGATGTTCTCTCTCTCTCACACACACACAGTGATGTTCTCTCTCTCTCACTCACACACACACAGTGATGTTCTCTCTCTCTCTCTCCAACACTCACACACACACAGTGATGTTCTCTCTCTCTCTCCCCAACACTCACACAGTGATGTTCTCTCTCCCCAACACTCACACACAGTGATGTTCTCTCTCTCACACACTCACACAGTGATGTTCTCTCTCCCCAACACTCACACACAGTGATGTTCTCTCTCCCCAACACTCACACACAGTGATGTTCTCTCTCTCACACACACACACAGTGATGTTCTCTCTCTCTCACACACACACACACAGTGATGTTCTCTCTCTCTCACACACAGTGATGTTCTCTCTCTCTCACTCACACTCACACAGTGATGTTCTCTCTCTCTCACTCACACACACACAGTGATGTTCTCTCTCTCTCTCTCTCCAACACTCACACACACACAGTGATGTTCTCTCTCTCTCTCACACAGTGATGTTCTCTCTCTCTCACTCACACACACACAGTGATGTTCTCTCTCTCTCACTCACACACACACAGTGATGTTCTCTCTCTCTCTCTCCAACACTCACACACACTGATGTTCTCTCTCTCTCTCTCTCCAACACACACACACAGTGATGTTCTCTCTCTCACACACACACACACAGTGATGTTCTCTCTCTCACACACACACACACACAGTGATGTTCTCTCTCTCTCTCTCCAACACTCACACACAGTGATGTTCTCTCTCTCACACACACACACACAGTGATGTTCTCTCTCTCACACACACACACAGTGATGTTCTCTCTCTCACACACACACACAGTGATGTTCTCTCTCTCTCTCTCCAACACACACACACAGTGATGTTCTCTCTCTCTCTCTCCAACACTCACACACAGTGATGTTCTCTCTCTCTCACACACACACACACACACACACACACTGATGTTCTCTCTCTCTCTCTCTCTCTCCAACACTCACACACAGTGATGTTCTCTCTCTCTCTCTCCAACACTCACACACAGTGATGTTCTCTCTCTCTCTCTCCAACACTCACACACAGTGATGTTCTCTCTCTCACACACACACACACAGTGATGTTCTCTCTCTCTCTCACACACACACACACACACACACACACACACACAGAGTGATGTTCTATCTCTCTCTCTCTCCAACACTCGCACACAAACCCAACAATCTCTCACCTTCTCAGCATCCTGCTCCTGAACCTTGGCTGGAACTTTCTCTCTGTAGTCACTCTTTTTCATTTTCTCCTCCAATTTCTCCATTTGCTTCTCCAGCTCGCCTTTCTTCGTGGTCAGTTTGGCCACCTCCTTCTCGACATCAATCAAGCCCTGATGCAGAGGACAAAATGACACGGCGGCACAAGCCATAAGAATAAATGACGATCCATCGAACATTCACATGGAGTTTATACAGAGGTCACACACTTATTTAAAGCGGTGCAGTTCTGAAAGAGGAGGAGACATCTGGAGTGAGAAAAGCAGAAGGGAATGTGACCTTATTATCCTTCCCTGTTACAACATACACAGATCAGGCATAACATTATGACCAATGACAGGTGACATAAGTAACGCTGATGATCTCATCATGGTACGTGTTTGTGGGGGGGATATATTAGGCAGCAAAGTTGATGTGTTAGAAGCAGGAAAAATGGACAAGTGTAAGGATTTGAGCGAGATTGACAAAGGGCCAAATTGTGATGGCTAGACCACTGGATCAGAGCATCTCCAAAACTGCAGCTCTTGTGGGGTGTTCCCGGTCTGCAGTGGTCAGTATCTATCAAAAGTATCCTGTAAGTCCTTTAATTCCTGTAATCATGCTTTAATGTTGTAAGGACTAGCAGCTTACAGGACTTAAAAGATGTGGTGCTAACATCTTGGCGCCAGATACCGCAGCACACCTTCAGGGAACTAGTGTAGTCCATGCTTTGACGGGTCAGTGTTGTTTTAGCAGCAAAAGGGGGACCAACACAATATTAGGCAGGTGGTCATAATGTTATGCCTGATTACTGTATACTCATGGTCCGAAATCGTTGACTCTGGGTGATTATAAACTCCGGCTAAATAGAATCCTGGGTTATCCTGTTTCATGTTTCACACACTGCTCATATTTCATCCGGGATTAACGATTAATCCTGGCTCTTCATAATCTGTATTTACTAAACCCTGGATTAACTTTCTTATTTGCATGACTGGTGAAATATACCATGCAACTCATGCTTTTGCATCGGTGAGAAAAAAAAATTGCGAACGAAATCCAATGCAGAACAGAAGGGGACACACCTTTAGAGTCGGGATTTCCATTTTTGGTGCTGTGGTTTAGCACTTCAGTCTCTGATGGGTGTCTGTTACTAGCTGTAATATTTCTAAACAACACATTGTTTTTCCCCTTGGGGGCGCGGGAAGTGGTGCTAACCACAAAAGAGTGGGTTCAAAGCGGGATTGGGTCAATACGGTCTGAAAAACCCCTCAGATTACAACATGATTTAGGATTAGTGCTTCACAGAATAATGAGTCCATAAAGTGTGACTAGAAACTGTCTGAAGCATATATGCGTATATAGCATTGCGCTTTTTTTTCCACCACTCAGTTGACCGTTACTTAACGTGACACATCATGCAATTCTCAATATTAGCTTCTCAGGTTGGTACGATTTCACCTTTTTAACTTTCAAGACACCTTTTCACTAAGAGTCTTGTGCAGCAGCTGTTCTGCACTCATTATACAGGTTTCCTGTCTCTGCGTGAGTCAATTAAAACTCCTGCACTGACATTTGGTGGTCTCGGGCCTCCATCTCGCTGTCAGTGCATCTCGTTCTGGTCTGTTGGTGGGGAATAACATGTGACGAGATGCATGAATATCATCGCTACACTGCCTCCTGTTGATCTCACACTACTTTTCTTTTTTAAAAGAGACCTTGTAGCTGAGGAATCGATATTATTATTATTATTATTATTAGTATTATTATTATTAGTTATTCTCCTGAAATGAATCACCTTCATGTTGCTGTGAGGCTATAAAGGCCAGCACTGACAGGACAGAGATGCTAGACTGATGCTCTGACGTCAGGATCTAAGCATTAGCTTGTCACTTTGTGAATGATGATGACTCTCACCTTCAGCAGGAGATGGACGGTGCATTTATCTGAAGCGATGGCCACCGCACAGCCCTCTGGGACAGCGCTTTCGCTCCCAGTGACCAGGTGGATGGCCTGAGAATAGGATAGAGTCTGGATCTGCAGAGTGTATTTCTCCACCATGGACGCTGTAGCAGAATCTATACACTGCAGATAACCTGGGAGAGAGAGAGAGAGAGAGAGAGAGGGAAAGTGAGAGTCTATCCATCTATCTGTCTGTCTGTCTATCCACCATCTATCTATCCATCAATATTCTCATCCATCCATATACTATCAATCTAGCTGTCAATCTATCTCTCTCCGTCTGTCTGTGGCTGTCTGTCTGTCGGTCCATCTATTTACCCATTTATCCATCCATCCATCCATCCATCCATTCATCCATCTATGTGTTTATCTATCTATCCAACTATCCACCCATCTATCTATCCCTCCATCCATCCACATTCCCATCCATCCATCTACTATCAATTTAGCTGTCAATCCGCCTGTCCCTCTGCCTGTCCATCCATGAGGTGTGTGGTGCAGTGCTTACAGTCTGCGCGGGTTTTGGTCAGGTTGTAGTCGGCCCTGAGTGATCGAATGGTCCTGACCACGCTCATCACGAACTCCATCTGGTGGTCGAGCTCCTCGCTGTGCCAGCAAAACTGTACACCAGAGCACAGAGACAGTGAGGGGAGAAGCTGGAAATCCCTTAGCATTGTCCACAAACCACATTCTTCCTCTTTCCTGCCATAACACTTCAGTGCAAAATCCAGCGACATGACTTCCTTCAAACAGACACCACTTCAGGGGAAATTCTATCGACTCTGAGTTTCAGGGGAATCTACCAAATATACAAAATCTTTGTGCTACTCAGCATCTTTCACACTGTGTTTTTTCTCTCTCCCATATATTCCCCTGCCAATGGCTTTGTTATTCAGTTTTCTCTGACCCCTGACTCACCTCTGAGCTCTCTGGGTAAGGGGTGACAGAGATGCTGGGTGGGCTGTCCTGGGGTCTCCTCCGTGGCAACCGTTGGAAGAGCTCCTCGGTGACGAAGGGCATGATGGGAGACAGGAGGCGGAGCCCCACATCCAGACAGGTGTAGAGAGTCTGCCTGCAAATGTCTGCCTGCCTCTGGCCTTCTGCGTCTGTTCTGCTCAACACGGGCTTCACGCTTTCCTACAAACACACCGTTTATTCAAACCCAGTGAGATGAAGTGGGGGCAGGATGATATGATATGATAAATTAAAATAATATAATATATAAAATAAAACAATATAATATGTATATTCACAGCTGTGCTTTTCTATATTTCTGCAGAACATAACATATATTACATCCTAATATTATTATTATTTTTTATTTGTTTCACTTTGTTCACTTTTAGGACTTTATCTCTTTGGAGTGATATTTATGCAGAAATACAGAAAAAACAAACTTTTAAGCACCACGGTATATGCAGAAGAAAATAAAAATAGAAAGAGTGAAAGATAACGGAGCATTCTATTGCTATTACCAGATAAACATCACACAGTTCATAGAGCCAGAAGTTGTAGATGGATGTGGTGATTGCTGGGAAATCGTAGGTCTGGAATCCGTTTCCACAGAGGGACACGGCGGCACTGAGGCGCGACAGAATCCACCTATCGGACACGCTCTCGGTGCCGCACAGCTGCAGATCCAACATGCAGGCCACAGACAGGACATGGTTAATTAACTATCTACAAATATGTTTCAATTCCGAATTGATTTTCCATTGCACTCTTCATTTACATTAAATCCTTTTCGTTTATCACATTCTCCTGACCTGAGCTTTCTCCCACGGGACGAAGCCTTCCCCCAGCGTCCTCATGGCAAACTTCACAGCATTCCACAGCTTGTTGCAGAAATGTCTGTAGCCCAGGATCCTGTTCACGTCCAGGTTAATGTCCCGTCCTGAGGCAGAGAAGGATTTTTACATTTTATTCAAAAGGTCAGTATTTGTTTTGGGGGGGTGGTTGATTGACAGGTGAGTGTTATGAGTAATAAGTGTTTGTTACCTTGGCTGGTGTAGGCGCACAAGGCAAACCGCAGAGCATCGGTTCCACATTCGGGAATTCCGTTAGGATAATCGGATTTCTATAAAAACAGGACAGGAAACTGTATTAACGAGAGTCAGGTATCACTATCACTATTTATGCCTCGTGTGTGTCAGGAAGTGAAACTGAGACTGTTGTGAATTTCAGAGAAAGATATTTACAACCAATATGGAAGGCAGTGTGCTGGTGTAAATATTAATCTTTTACTCAAGCCAGAGATTAATCCAGATAAAAACACCTAGTTTGAACCTCAAAATTGTGTAATCTGAATTTTTATCATGTTTCTAATAACATGCAAGACTTTAGCAAAGATTTATACCTGGCCCTGTTTAGCCTTCTCAGTCTCCACTGGGTCCAGATTGCTGTCCTTCAGCTGAGCATGGAGACCCTACACACACACACACACACACTTCAGTACAACCTGACGACTTTGCTATTAAACCTACATCATAATAAGCAGAAAAACAGAAGAAATTTTTATTTATAGAGCGCTCATCATACACAGAGAAGCTCAATCAAATAATGCTGTACAATCAAGTCCAAATGAAATGATGAATATTTATGTAACCGTACACATAGGATTAAACTAAAAAAAGTGAACACCAGAGAAAGTATGTTAAATGAATAAGATATGCTTTAAATGCTTTCTAAAAGCATTTTGTATGGAGCTTAGCTTCTTACTCTAAGTTCCCCGAAAATTTTTTTAATGCTTAGGCAGTTAAATATAATCTGTGACTATAAAGAAGCTCAGTGAATAATTAGTAAATAGATTTGTTTTCTGTACCTCCAACGAGATTCCAGTGATGACATCCAGAGGATCGATGACATTCCCCAGAGACTTGCTCATCTTCCTGCCGTGAGCATCCCTGACCACAGCGTGCAGATACACCTGAACAAATTCAACACAATGTGGGTCAGGAAAATAAAATGTCAAGTGACTAAAAATAGAACACAGCTATTGCAGAAAGTAAGTAGACACCGATCAGGCATAACATTATGAGCAGTGACAGGTGAAGTGAATAACACTGATTATCTCCTCATCATGGCACCTGTTAGTGGGTGGGATATATTAGGCAACAAGTGAACATTTTGTCCTCAAAGTTGATGTGCTAGAAGCAAGAAAAATGGACAAGTGTAAAGATTTGAGTGAGTTTGACAAGGGCCAAATTGTGATGGCTAGACGACTGGATCAGAGCATCTCCAAAACTGCAGCTCTTGTGGGGTGTTCCCGGTCTGCAGTGGTCAGTATCTATCAAAAGTGGTCCAAGTAAGCAACAGTGGTGAACCGGCGACAGGGTCATGGGCGGCCAAGGCTCGTTGATGCATGAGGAGAGCAAAGGCTGGCCCGTGTGATCCGATCCAGCAGACGAGCTACTGTTGCTCAAATTGCTGAAGAAATTAATGCTGGTTCTGATAGAAAGGTGTCAGAATACACAGTGCATGACGGGTCAGAGCAGGAAAAGGGGGACCCACACAATATTAGGCAGGTGGTCATAATGTTATGGTAATGAGCTAAGAACAGAAAAAGGTCCAGGTTGTCCTGGGTGATGGACAAATGGCTTGCAGGAAGACGCTCTTCCTCATTCTGTCTCTCAGAGAGCAGAAGCTCTTCCCCGACCACAGCAGACAGAAGAGTCTGTTGTTAGGATCATCACTGTTTGCTAACATCAGCACATAGGGACTGCGTAAGAGCTCTCAGCTTTTTTTGGTATCACATAATTGTGGCTTCAGAAAAAAAAAAAAAACACACACACACACCTCTTTAAAGGGAAGTTTGCCTGTGAGTTTGAGTCCCATCATGACCATCCGAGCCACCCAGAAGAACAGGATGTCATGGCCTGTCTCCAGCAGAGTGCCTGGATAGAATACACGCAGGTCCTCGTTCTGTGTGAGAGAGGGGGAGGGAGAGAGAGAGAGAGAGAGAGGGAGGGAGGAACACAGACATTAAAAACTCAGACATATCTCACTGGCTCACTGGGATAAGAGCAGAAATGGTCAGAACGTGAGCTCACATCATTCGGCCATCCAAAGATGGAGAGGGGAAAGATTCCCGAAGAAAACCAGGTATCCAAGACATCCTCATCTAACACACACACACAAACGCAAATACATATTCAATCAATATCAGAGCACAGACATTTGAATCTTTTAAGCAACAGAAAGGAGGACATGAATGATTCATCATGAAGAGATTGATCATTACTGGAAGGTAATGGTAGAGTGAGTGAGGAATGACAGTAATAACTGTGAGCAGTGTGAAGTGAAGGTGTTAACCTTGGCGAAGGGATATTTTGTCTTCAGTGACGTTGAAGCGCTTTGCTGCTTTCGTACGGGCTTCTTCCTCTGAGCGGCCACTGACCCAGTAATGACCGTCAACGTCCTATTAACACCCACACACAGGTTCAATACAGGTCTATTGCAACTAAAAGACTTCCTTTTCTTTCATTCCTTCGGTTATAGCTAATGAACAGCACATGAGAAATGCTAATCCAGGTTCATGTGTCTTGTACTCATCTATTTCATTTCCATATATTCAAAAATGTTCTACTTTCTAGTAAACACGGAACAAATAAAGCCAATGAGCTTAAGCAGGGATGGGAACGGTCAGGACTGAGCCAGCAGAGAGATGTAGTACTTTGCATGTGACACAATAAGAATCAGTTTTATTGTGTTGTGTTGTGTTGTGATGTGTTGTATTACAGTAGCAGTAGACATGCTCTCACCTCTCCTGGTTTCATTGAGGGATCATTCACCGTGACAAAATATGCCGGGATCCTGTGACCCCACCAGAGCTGACGAGAGATACACCAATCCCTAAAAACGCAGACAACACACCTCTTGTAAACAGCAGTGCTTGGTATGCAAGTGATATAGGAGCAGATCTGTCTTCACACTAAAGGTGTGGAACACACTCTGTTACAGCCTTCACCTTCACACTGATGATGAGAGCTCACCTGATATTATCCATCCAGTTAAACCAGGTTTTGAGGTGGTGCTCTGGGATGATCTTCAGCTCTCCGCTCCTGACAGCGTCGGCCGCCTGCTTCCCCATTTCTGTGCAGGCGACATACCACTGCGGCTTCAGCAGAGGCTCCACGATGTCCTTAGAACGGCTGCACACACAGAGACACACACACAGAGACACACACACACACAGAGCAACACATACGAGACACGCACACAGAGACACGCGCACACACAGTGACACACAGAGCAACACATACGAAACACACACAGACACACACACAGAGACATACACAGAGACATACACAGAGACACGCGCGCACACACAGTGACACACACAGACACACACACAGAGCAACACATATGAGACACACACGACACACACACAGAGACACACACAGAGACACACACAGAGACACACACAGAGACACACACACAGAGACACGCGCACACACAGTGACACACAGAGCAACACATACGAAACACACACAGACACACACACAGAGACATACACAGAGACATACACAGAGACACATGCGCACACAGTGACACACACACAGAGCAACACATACACACACAGAGAGACACACACACAGTGACATGCAAACAAAGACACACAAAGACATGCACTCAGCAACACACACACAGTGACACACACACAAAGAGACATCCAGACAGACACATGCACACAGACACAAACACAGAGACAGACAGACACACATACACAACGAGAGAGAGAGAGAGAGAGAGAGACATATATATTAGAGCAGTGGTTTTCATCCTGTATGTGTGTGGGTTGTGATGCTATTACAGCATGCTGTTTATTTTTAATCTTTAAAGCTCTGTTGATTGTTATAGAGCTGTAGCACTTTTCCTTATTTACAGCGAGGTCACTTGTTTGCCCTGCATTTCTCTTAAAACCGTATGTGTGTATGTAATGGTCAGTTCGGTCCATGCTGTTCCGTTATGCCAATAAATGAGCGATTTATCAAACCGATTCAGTAAAAGTTTAGTGTGAAACAAAGTTTGCTGAGATTGACTCAGGATGTGATTCTAACCCTACTCTTCTTCTCCTCTTTTGTTCCATGTCTTTTATTAAAAATTCAATAAAGTACTCAAGGTTATATCAGAAGTCCACTCAGTCAGGGGCCTCATCAGGTCTCCATTAAAATGTCTTGGAATGATTGGAGAAGTGAAAGTGACCTATATCAAGCTGAGACCAGATAGATCAAGTGGTGCATCATGTGACCTTGAGCTTCAAGCTTCATTTTTAGAGATTTGAAATGCAGGAAAACTTTCCCTGAACTGATTAAAATCTCTTGGGTGAGTCCGTGTGTCCGCTACACACACACACACACACACACACACACTTGTCCTCTGATCCTCGCTCTGTGACGGTCTGTGGAATGAAGAACACGCTGAATGACGGGGAGGAGCCGAAGTCTGCCGCCATTTTCATATGAAATTTAAAGGCGACTGAGGAGATCACCAATTTGTGTACAGTTTATGGAGAATCGCAGAATTTTAGGAGGACTGAGTAGAAATGTTAAAGCCCGCCTAAAAATGGCCTAGCGACGCCCATTCCACACACGCTTTCCATGCAGCGTACTCTGGCGTAGACAATAGAGATGAAGCATCATCAGATGTACGGTCACCTGTTCTGAAATCATCATCTGTGAGTGCTTGTGTTATAACCCCACGCTATCTTTTGTGGAATAATTTCTGTTGAAATGAATCATAGGTTTAACTGCTCTCATTGTATATCTGGACACCTAGTGACCAGGTCACATTAAAAGAAAAGAGCTGTGCTATACCCGGGAAACCTGTATGAAGAGTGCAGCTTTGTTTTTAAAGTCAGTACAGCGTGATGGCTGCAGCTGTTAAGGTTGTTGAGAGTTCAGTGGACTGACCTGCACACCGGCACCACCATGGGATTGTCTTTGATCTCCTTAAACTGGCCTCTGTCCTTCAGGGCCTGGAGCACAGCTTTCCTCGCCTCGAAACGCTTCATGCCCTACCAAAAACAACAACGTTTAACATTCCAATTCCATTTGTGGGGGCAAACCAACCAATTCTAGCTTTTTAGCAAAAAATAAATAAACAAATGATTTTTGTGTTTTCATCTCCGTTCTTCTTGTGAGAAATATGTGAACAATTATTCTTAAAAATCTGACATTTTAGGGAGTTTTCACACTGGCAGTTTAGTCTGAAACAGAGCAGGGTTTGCATGAAAGATTGATAATTGATTGATAAAAGATTGAAAGCGCTGCATGGTACCGAAGCCGAGACCTGTAGGAGGTGGTGCGGGTTTGATTTCACTGGAACTGTGCTGCTATTCCTGTAGATGTTAAGACAGCTCTGGCTCGGGTCTGGACTCATTCAGGAAGTAAAGTAACCTGTGTGTGTTTTAGCCGATGATGAAATCAATAGTTTCCACAACACAGGAGAACAATGTGGGATGCAGAAGAGGTGAGGAATCTTACTTTGTATAATAGCACCCAAATAATTCAAATAAACACAAATACACACGGGTTCGATAGAATCAAGAGAGTCTCAAACCAGACTAATGCAGCAGGAGAGCCGAGAACAATCACACTCGTCTATCCCCAGTGTGAAAACCACCTTATATATAAACATATAACTCCAGCGCTTCTGCTCTCAGATCCTCTCACACTCCTCCATCTCTTATTTACATGTTTATTTATGTTTCTGTCATAAATCCAAGTTCATTAGGTTTCATACATCCTTGTGTGTGTAGTATGTATAGTGTATGTAGTGTGTGTAATGTGTATAGTGTGTGTAGTGTGTGCAGTATGTATAGTGTATGTAGTGTGTGCCATATGTTTAGTGTGTGTAGTATGTATAGTGTATGTAATGTGTATAGTATGTATAGCGTGTATAGTGTATGTATAGCGTGTATAGTATGTATAGTGTATGTAGTGTGTATAGTATGTATAGCGTGTATAGTATGTATAGTGTATGTAGTGTGTATAGTATGTATAGCGTGTATAGTATGTATAGTGTATGTAGTGTGTATAGTATGTATAGCGTGTATAGTATATGTGTAGTGTGTACCAGGAATGGAGGAGGAACATTGATGAGGAAGCCGTTCTCATCCAGGATGTTGATAAAGGGCAGTTTGTGTCTCTCCCCCACTTCGTAGTCGTTGTGATCGTGAGCAGGTGTGATCTTCACCGCACCTACATGAAGAATACTGAGTTCAGTAGAAGATTCACCTCGGCTAATACAAGCGCACTTATTTCACCACTTAATCACCACTATAATCCAAGCAAACAAACACTTCTTAACATGAAGCTTAATCTTGACCAGAACGGTGATGTGATCATCAAGCAGTGAGTTATCTGAAGTGCCAGCAGGATGTTCTCAGCGTTCACCTGTTCCAAAGCTCATGTCCACAAAGTCGTCGAACACGATGGGCAGCTTGCGGTCACAGAACGGGTGAACTGCCACTTTTCCTTTCAGGTGCTATGGAAAAGAGGAAACGAGGATGAGAAATGAGGGCAGGAAAAATCTCCACGCTGGATACTTTTACACATGGGCTAGTAATGTGCTATTGATTTAAACTGAAATAAAAATCCTTCAGATAATTGACATCAAGTAAGCTGATTGATTATCCGGTCATTACCCTGATCACCATAAAAGAAGAGGAAAAAGAAGAAGAAGAAGAAGAAGTAGTAAAAATAGAAGTCTTTGGGTATGTCTCAATCAGCTCCCTAGTTCAGTAGTCAGGGTGTTGATCAGAAAGTCGGCCATTTTAAGGGCTGCCCCTCGATCACAAAATCCCTCCAGCGCACTGGGAATTTTTCCTAAAAAAATCCCACGAATCACCACAAAAACCAGGAAGCGTTTTTCCAGCACTATGTTCCCTTACTGGAAACGACATCATATTTACTAAAGCACCTCAGCTCGAAATGATTGCTGGATAAACCCTCAGACAACTTCAGCTGATGGAGACACGCCCTCTTTCACTACTCAGAAGTGTGTTTCTGTTATATGCAACGCCCGCATGTGAATGGAGATTTCACTGCTGAGTTTAAGGTTACCTATACTAAGTTAACAGAAAATCTGATACAATACAACTGATCCAAATTCATCCAGAGTGCCAAGAAATCTTGGCATGTAAACACAGGTTTTATGAAAGAGACAAAAAAAAAGGAAGTGAAATAGAGGCGGAAGGAGAAAAAGGAGATCTAAACCTGATATCTGGAATCGTTAGGATGCACAGCCACAGCTGTATCGCCCAACATGGTCTCGATACGTGTGGTCGCTACAACCACCTCCTCATCTACACACACAAGAAAAAAAGCATCAGATACAGTATATTAGCTGATACACGATAAATAGTGTGTGTATATATAAAAGTACACTGATCAGGCATAACATTACGAGCAGTGAGAGTTGAAGTGAATAACACTGATTATCTCCTCATCATGGCACCTGTTAGTGGGTGGGATATATTTGGCAGCAAGTGAACATTTTGTCCTCAAAGTTGATGTGATAGAAGCAGGAAAAAAGTGTAAGGATTTGAGTGAGTTTGACAAGGACCAAATTGTGATGGCTAGACCACTGGATCAGAGCATCTCCAAAACTGCAGCTCTTGTGGGGTGTTCCCGGTCTGCAGTGGTCAGTATCTCTCAAAAGTGGTCCAAGGAAGGAACAGTGGTGAACCGGCAACAGGGTCATGGACGGTCAAGGCTCAGTGATGCACGTGGGGAGCAATGGCTGGCTACTAACGAGCTACTGTTGCTCAAATTAATGCTGGTTCTGATAGAAAGGTGTCAGAATACATAGTGCATGATGGGTCAGGGCTGTTTTGGCAGCAAAAGCAATATTAGGCAAGTGGTCATAATGTTATGCCTGGTCAGTGTATATCTATCCTCTTACCTGATCCCTCAATCTTGTAGGAGAAGGACACCAGCACACCAAATTCCACCTTCTCCTTATAGCCTGGCACAGGAAGCAGAGTTCTGCCCATCAGCTCCTTCTTATCCACCTGAAGCAGTGCAAGAAGAAGACAACACTCAGACATTTGCACAACATATGCTTCAGTTTGTTTGAAACACTAATAAACTGTTCAGTGAGTAAACTAAACTAAAAAACATGAATGCCTATATAGTTTGTTATCAAGCTGGACAGTGTACTAATGAGTCACCTCTATATCAGAGATGGCAGAGTTGAGGGTGCAGGACCAGTTGACCAGTCTCTTGCTCCTGTAGATCACTCCCTCCTCATGCATACGAATGAAAGACTCCTGGACAGCGTAGGACAGTTTCTGGACACACACAGATTTACACACCATTAGGAATTAATAAAATAATAAAAGACCCGAGTTGCAAACAAGGTATCAAACTTTTGGTATCAGACTGGACTAAACTAGATAGAACAGACTATAGTGACTATGGCACTAATGGCACCCTTTTGATTAAAAAAAAAAGATAATTGTTTAGATAAATATCACGCACAGTGATTTTTCCTTTTTTTTTTATGTCTTTAACAGTCTTTAACATGTCTTTAACAGTCTCTTTACAATTATTTAGCTTGACTGCTAATGTAATGCTGCCACTTCTCACATTTTTCACATTTCACTACTGAAGTCACGTTTTTGGAAGATAGATGCAAGATAGATAGATAGATAGATAGATAGATAGATAGATAGATAGATAGATAGATAGATAGATAGATAGATAGATAGATAGATAGATAGATAGAGAAAACAGACAGGTAGGTAGATAGATTTATAGATAGATAGACAGGCAAATACACAGAGAGCAATAGATATATAATTAGACAGGCAGATAGATAGATAGATAGATAGATAGATAGATAGATAGATAGATAGATAGATAGATAGATAGATAGATAGATAGATAGATAGAGAAAACAGACAGGTAGGTAGATAGATTTATAGATAGATAGACAGGCAAATACACAAACAGATAGAGTAATAGATAGATAATTAGACAGGCAGATAGATAGATAGATAGATAGATAGATAGATAGATAGATAGATAGATAGATAGATAGATAGATAGATAGATAGATAGATAGATAGATAGATAGATAGATAGATAGATAGATAGATAGATAGATAAAACAGACAGGTAGGTAGATAGATTTATAGATAGATAGACAGGCAAATACACAAACAGATAGAGTAATAGATAGATAATTAGACAGGCAGATAGATAGATAGATAGATAGATAGATAGATAGATAGATAGATAGATAGATAGATAGATAGATAGATAGATAGATAGATAGATAGATAGATAGATAGATAGATAGATAGATAGATAGATAGATTTTGAACCTTTGAATTAAACCTCAAAACAGCTGCCTGACTGCATCATCTATTCATGGTAGTCTTGATCCTGCAACCATTTTTTCACTGAATTGTCACTTCTCCATTTTTCTTGTCCAGCAAGTAGGGCAAAAAACAGTGTGAAAGATCACATGACCAAGTGAAAGTCTGGTAAAAATGAAAGCTAACCCCTTTCAAATACTGTACACTGCGAGTCAAATAAACTTCAACTAGCTTACAAAAGAGCATCTTAACAATATTTCCTCTCAAAAACATGTCATGCCTGGAAATATATTATTCCAACATCTATTCACGTATTCGTCTTTGTAGATTTTCATGAAGACTGACAAAAGCTCTGGGGGATTTATTAATGCCAGGTATGTGAAATGTTTGCTGACAGCACATCCAAGCCAAAGGAATCTAACAAAGCTGTCTTACAGCATGCCACCATCACGCCTTTAACAAGCTGCTGAACAAGTTTTAATCAAAACACATCAACAAAAATAGGATAGTGGCGTCTCTATAAATAAGCACAACAAACCCCCAGTGCTGCACCTCCTCTTACGCTACTAATCCAACCAAATTCCTGTAATACATCTTCTGACAGGCTAAAATGGACAGATTTGATTTGCTTGAGATGATCCGATTTAAGAGCTTAGACATTCCTAGGGAGGGGATCGTTTCACTGCAATTACTGGCAGTTGATCAATGTGTCCTGTAGCGGAACTGAATAGCCATGAGACATCTGGACAGCTGGGGATTAAATAAATAAAAGTAATGGAGTGTCTAAACAAAGCTTTAAACCGTCTTGAATTGGATTTAAGCTGAACGATGTATCTGAGGGAATGTGTGATGTTTTTAATACTCACAGGATCCATGGTGAAACATGCTCGGTCCCAGTCCAGGGAAGAGCCCAGTTTCTTCAGCTGGTGGTAGATACGATCTCCTTTTCTAATGACGGAAGAGACAGAAGAGTGTCATTTTTTGTGGTCCTTAATATCAATTAATCCTTAATATCATTTTTCATTACTTTTTAACCCTTAATAGTTATTTAACATACACTTTATTGCCAAAAGTTTTGGGACACCCCTCTGAATCATTACAATTCCGGTGTTCCAATCACTTCCATGATCACAGGTGTATAAAATCCAGCACCCAGGCATACTGACTGCTTCTACAAACATTTATGCAAGAATGGGTCGCTCTCAGGAGCTCAGTGAATTCAAGCCTGGTATTGTGATAGGTTGCCACCTGTGCAATAAGTCCATTTGTGAAATTTCCTCACTAGTAAATATTTCACGGTCAACTGTTAGTGGCATTATAACAAAGTGGAAGTAATTGGGAACAACAGAAACTCAGCCACAAAGTGACCAACTTTCAATAGCTACAGACCTCCAAATTTCATGTGGCCTTCAGATTAGCTTAAGAACAGTGAGCAGAGAGCTTCATGCAATGGTTTTCATGGCTGAGCAGCTGCATCTGAGCCTTACATCACCAAGTACAATGCAAAGCGTCGGATGCAGTGGTGTAAAGCATGCCGCCGCTGGACTCCAGAGCAATGGAGACATGCTTCTCTGTCTAGCAATCCGATGGACGAGTAAGGGTTTGGTGGTTGCCAAGAGAACAGTACTTGTCTGACTGCATTGTGCCAAATGTAAAGTTTGGTGGAGGGAGGATTAAGGTGTGGGGTTGATTTTCAGGGGGTTGGCTTGGCCCCTTAGTTCCAGTGAAAGGAATTCAGCATACCAAGATATTTTGGACAATTTCATGCTCCTAACTTTGTGGAACAGTTTGGGGATGACCCCTTCCTGTTCCAACATGACTGCACACCAGTGCACAAAGCAAGGTCCATAAAGACATGGATGAGAGAGTTTGGTGTGGATGACTTGATTGGTCCTGACCTCAACCTGATAGAGCACCTTTGGGATGAATTGGAGTGGAGACTGAGAGCCAGACCTTCTCATCCTACATCAGTGCCTGACCTCACAAATGCGCTTCTAGAGGAATGGTCAAAAAAATCCCACAAACACAATCCTAAACCTTGTGGAAAGCCTTCCCAGAAGAGTTAAAGGTGTTCTAGCTGCAAAGGGCTTTTGGCAATATAGTGTATATGAAACAAGCTAGTTCCTGTTATCACGTATTAGAGCAGCTAGATCTTGTCACTCCCTCACCATCTGCAGTTATTTAAGTGTTTCTGCAAGACAGAAATAAACTGCAGCTTGTCATGTTAATGAGAAACCTTAAAGCACAGCCTTCTTTCCTGAAAACATTCCCATTTTGGAGACACATCCACACCCTGTCCACTTTATTAGGAACACTTGCATGTTTATGCAGTTATCTAATCATCCAATCACATGAAAGCAGGGCAATGCATCAACTAATGCAGACACACGTCAAGAGCTTCAGTTAATGTTCATAACAGAAGGAAGGAAAAAGTCTGATCTCTGTGACTGAGATGGTTTGAGAAACTGTTGACCACCTGGGATTTTCACACACAACAGTGTCTAGAGTATGTATAGAATAGCGTGAGAAAAAAAAGCCCTTGAATGAGGGACAGTCTAGTTGGTGGAAACACTGTGTTGATAAGAGAGTTCAGAGGAAAATGACCTGCCTCAAAGCTGTTAGGAAGGATACAGTATCTCTAATAATCACTCTGTACAACCGTGGTGAGCTAAAAAGCATTATAACAGTGAAAGATAATTTGGTCTGTTGTGTTTATTGCTTATAAAACCCTTCTCTGTTTATATTTCCCCATCCCACACTAAGAGAATTGTAGCTTTAAGACAGACACACTATCCTGCAGACTACTAAACACTGCAGTGGCTGTCAGCTATAGTAAAGTATATAGTTATATAGCGTCTGCCAGACAATCTAATCATGTAGTCTGATGTGATTTCTGATTCAGTTCTTATCAGAAACACAATAACAGCCCCATATTGCAAAACCTTCACTCTGTAATCTTAAGGAACCTGTTCCACCATGCCCGTCTCCTGCTCCATGCTCTACTTACTCATTTTTCCATGTCCAGACCTCTTCGATGAACTTTTCACGACCGAGATCGTGTCTGCTCATCCCTCTCTCTCTCATCAGCTTCTTCTCCACCACCACCTGGGTCGCAATGCCAGCGTGATCACAGCCTGGGTTCCACAGCGTCGTCTCACCTCTCATCCTGTGCCTAAACAATCAGACATTTGTGTTATTGATATAAATACTGCAGAGACATGTACTGCACTGTGCACTACTCAGCACAGCATGTTGCACTATACACAAGCTATTGTGTATTACTGTATACTTACACCGACCAAGCATAATATTACCACCTGCCTAATATTGTGTTGGTCCTCCTTTTGCTGCCAAAACACCCCTGACCCATCATGCACTGTGTATTCTGACACCTTTCTATCAGAACCAGCATTAACTTCTTCAGCAATATGAGCAACAGTAGCTCATCTGTTGGATCGGATCACACGGGCCAGCCTTTGCTCCTCACGTGCATCAATGAGCCTTGGCCGACCATGACCCTGTCATCGCCAACCTGATACAGGTTTTCTTCAATAGCTTTCTCCCTGCTTGCTATATTATTTAAGGGTTATTTAAAGCATACAAATAAGTAGCAAGAATTTTATACTCTATTAAATAGTGTGTTAATGAGGTTACGATGGCAGCTATTCACCAAACCAGGGTTAATTTAGATGCACATCAAATTTGTGGTGGTTGTAGTGCCACATCATGTTGTACTGAGCAGGAAGAAAAAATGTGGATCACTTGCAACAGAAAACTTGCCATGCTTTAGTCTTAGATATTCTTACACATGCACTGCCACTTGAGCAGTGGAGGCTCAAGTGGTTTTTAAGGCTCTGGGCCATTTCTCAGAGGATCGGGGTTGAAGACCCAGCACTGCCAAGCTGCCACCGTGGGGCCCTTGAGCAAGGCCCCCAACCTACCCTGTTCTAGGGGCACTGCATCATGGCTGACCCTCTGACAGCTCTGACCCCAACACCCCATGGATGGGATATGTGAGGAAAGAATATAACTGTGCGGTAATGTACACTACCAGTCAAAAGTTTGGACACACCTTTTAATTCAATGTTTTTTGTTTAGGGATTTATTTTCTACATTCCAGAACAATACTGGAGATTTCAAAACTATGAAATAACACACATGGACTTAAGTAATCCATATGTAATGACAAAAAACAGTCAGTTGGAAAAGTTCTTGCAAGAACAGTATTGTCAAGTGCATTTGCAAAACCCATCAAGCACCATGATGAAACTGGCTCACATGAAGACCATCCCAGGAAAGTAAGACCAAAACTTACCTCTGCTGCAGAGGAGAAGTTCATTTAGAGTTACCAGCCTCAGAAATCACCAATTAACAGCACCTCAGATTAGAGCCGTTATGAAGGCTTTACAGAGCATCAGTAGCAGAGATATCTCAATATCAACTGTTCAAAGGACGTTATTGTGTATTTCGGCCGCCTTCAGCATTGTTTTACAATGTAGAAAGAAATAAACATCAGGAAAGACCATGGAATTAGAAGATGTGTCCAAACTTTTGACTGGTAGTGTATGTGACAAAGACAACTTAACTTAACTTAACATGGCCACTGTATTATTTATACCCACAATACCTCAGCTGCTCATCACACATGTAACATACTTTTTTCATACCGTTCATCTGTACATTAATAAATATTACACAAGTTATACACAAGCTATTTACAGACTGAAAGAGAGATTAAGATTTATTCTTTCTTTCTGCTATTACGTGAGATTATTGTGCATATTCAAAAGTGTTCAATCCTAACACACAAAATGCTGACACCAAATTTTCTCCTTGTGGATTATAAACTACTGGACTGGATTTTGGATTTAAAGGTCTAACCATTCAAGCGAAAATAGAGCAACGCTTCAAAAGTGACCAGTCCGAGCTGTTTACATTTAAACCTTAGGACATTCCTCATTATCAGTGTACAGCTTTGATTTTATTCTACTATTCTATTTAGCCTACTAATAACCCAAAGCACATTAACTCCTCTGAGGAATAAAGTAAAAAAGTTTACCATCTGGTCAGGCAGTCCTGAATGGAGTTGGTTAAGGCGTGGCCCAAATGTAGAGAGCCGGTCACATTAGGAGGAGGGATACACATCATGAAAATACCACGTGGGTTCACCTCACTGATGCTCTTCCGCTAGGACAGAAAGAAACACATGAATCGAATGACCACACAAGGTAAAAGTCTACACTGACCTTCTAATAAAGAAATCAATTTAAAAGAAAAGCTCTTACTCCGTATTCAGGCTTGAAGAAACCCTGCTTTTCCCACCACGGGTACCAGGCTGCCTCCACGTACTGAGGACTGTACGAGTCCGGCAGAGGGCTCAGAACATCTGTGAGTGTGTGTCAGTGAGCAGGGAAAAAAAATAACAAATAAGCGAAAATGAATACGAGCAGTATGCAGATTAAATAGGTGGAGATTTTTAATCAGCATATTTTTATTTATTTATTTTTATTTATTTAAAAAAAAATCATTATTTTTTATTTATTTCATATTTATTTATTTAGATTTTTATCATCACCTTTTTTCTCTCCAGCTGGAGTGGGAATGTTGTACGTGATAACACCGAGTTCCTTCTTTTCCGGTTTGGCTTTTTTCTAGAGACAAAAATAAAAAAAAACGTAATTTTGTGTATCTCATGACCAGATGGTCTATTGTACATCACACATACGTTCACTTTAACACCTATTTGTCTGTCAGCTGTTTGTGGAAGTTCTACTCCAAGCACCAGATCAGATTAAAAATCCTCTGTTTTAATCTAACCTGCGACGATCCTTTGGGAATTCTGACAAGTGACATGACACCACGCTCCCAGATCCGACCTGGAAAAAGCTGAAGACTGTGAGACTCACCTCAGACTGAGACTGCATCTGCTTCTTCTTCTCCTCCATCTCCTTCTTCTGCTGGAACTTCTCCATCTTCTCACGCTTCTTGGCCTCTTTCTTCAGCTGGGCTTCTGTCTTGGGTGGACCTGAGAGAAAGTCAGAAGCAGAGCATTACTTCTCATGGCAATAATTGTGGTTCTGTACTTCCTTTCCTCACATCACAACATGATCTGGGTGACATCCACTACAGTACTAAGAAGACACACACAGACACACATACACACAGACACACAGACAAACATACATGCACACAGACAGGCAGGCACACAGACAGACAGACACAGAGACACAGACAGATAGACAAATATGCACACACACACACAGACAGACAGATACACAAACACACAGACACATGCACACACACACACAGACACACACAGACCCTCACCGTTGGCAGCTGTGCCATTGGAAGCAGTGTTTACTGCAGCAGTGTCAGTGGAAACAGGAGCAGGTTTGGGCGTCACAGGCACCATCTTCTCACAGAGCGAGATTTTACCCAACACCTTCAGGAACTGAGGCTGATTCACACAAGTATCAAACCATCTGCTCACATTCACCAGCGACTTCCTGTCTGAAGGTTCCAACACCTGTAGAGAGACGAAAACACAAATCATGCTCTTCATTCAGAGATTCACATCTTTAAACAGCTTCCCTGTATGAGATCTAGCTGATCTAGACAGACACACACACACAAACGTGCACAAATGCACAGACACACATGTAGACACACACACAGACAGACAGACAAATGTGCACAAATGCACAGACAGACACACAGACAGGTTCACTTACACACATGCACACAGACAGTCATGCACAAATATACACACACGTACACACAGACAGACACAGACAAATGTACATAC